>NC_089595.1:22077528-22377528 GCF_019320115.1 Miscanthus floridulus
CGTGCCCTCGGCCGGCCCTGCCCCCGCCAGCGCCGCCCCTGCCTTCGCGCCCTGCCGGCCCCGCCGTGCCCCGGCCGGCCCTTCACCTAGCCGCGCCGACCCGCTGCCCGCGCGCCAGGCCGCGCCGTGCCCCCAGCTGGCCCTTCCCCCGGCCGCGCCGCCCTGACCCGGGCCGGCCCTGCGACCCGGCGCGCCTTTTTTCCGGCCTTGCCCGCCCCCCGGGCGCGCCCCGTGGACCACCCGCCCCGACGCCATCCGTGCTCGACCCCGTCCCCGACTCCGCCCGATCCCGACGCCGCCCGCCCCTACCCCGTCGCCCGTCAGGTATGCCTTCTCACTTATTATTGTCGAGGGTAGTGGTAGTTGTAGTAGTATTAGTTGTACTAGTGGCAGTATTAGTACAACTAGTGGTAGTATTAGTAGTAGAATTAGTGGTAGTAGTAGTAGTAGAAGTAGTGGTAGTAGTAGTAGTACAACTAATGATATTAGTTGTAGCAATAGTGGTAGTAGTAGAAGAACCAATGGTAGTAGTAGTAGCAATAGTGAAAGTAGTAGTACAAGTAGTGGTACTACTTGGATATATTCTTCTGCATGGATTGATATCCAACTACATGGCTTCTGTTGAGCCATATGTGCTTGTCGGCCATCGTGCCGTTGTTTTTTTGCAGGTTTTGGAAACCTCACCGTGCAGGGGAGGTTCTGCCGAATTTTTTTGTAAATAACAGTATTTTGTTCCATTTTTGTAGAGAAGAGCCCGTCAGAGTTGAGTCGGAGTTCTCGCCACCGTGTCGGTCTGCCTGCACCGCGTCGTCTCGCCACTGCACCGACCCGCCACGGCCCCGCTAGCCTAACTCCATCGCCACCCTAGGTATAACCCCTCTTTTCATATCATTGTCGTAGATCGCGTAACCCAGTTAGGCGTCTCCCGTTCGAAAGAGATACGGTAGGAGGTATGCAGATCTTTGCATATCTATGACCGTATCTATTTCGGATTGTCCACGCTTTTTGGACAGCCCGCGGATGCGTAGATGTGTTAGTTTCCATGTTCTGCTCTAGTCCGAGACAGACTTTCGGCATCACCTCCCTGTTGTTCTCCGGATACAAACTCTTCTTTGGCAGGACGTGTATCTAGAGAACAGCGGGGAGGTGCTGCCGAAATTCTGTCTCGGATAGGAGTAGAGCATGGAAACTAACCTCATCTACACATCTACGGGTGGGATTAGGACCTATCCTCACCTATTAGACAGTAGGAACACCATGTACATGCAATTAATGGTTACATTACTCGCCGATACATATGTTAGAGGATGGATGACCGTCAGTGGATGTACACGGGCTGGAGAAGTCAGAGTGATTACACCACGGAATGGATGAACAAGACCGATGCTTTCTTGAACAGTGCATTTGGCAACGCTGCTAAAGGACATTGCCTAGTTTTGTGTCCCTGCAGCAAATGTGGAAACAGGAGAAGGGTAAACAAGGTGGAAATGGGTAAACATCTTGTGAAGAATGGATTTACGCCAGACTACACCCGGTGGGTCCACCATGGTGAAGCCCATCGTGTGAGAGAGGAGGTGGTGAGACCACGGGTGGAGGCTTTTGATGCTGATGCCGGGGTAGCAGACATGTTAGATGACTTTCACCAAGGACAGTTCGATGAGGGATGTGAGAAGGAGGAGATGGAAGCAGCCGCACAGGCGTTCTACGATATGATGGACTCGGCACAGAAACCCCTTCACGATCGGTCAATGGTGTCTCAACTGGATGCCATTGGACGCTTAATGGGGTTGAAGTCCGAGTTAAACTTAAGTCGACCTGCCTTCGATAAGATGTTGGCCGTGATTGGCACCTTGCTTCTGGAGGGCCACATCTGCCGAAGAGCATGTACGAGTCATAGAAACTCCTTCGAGCACTTAAGATGCCGTATGAGCAGATACATGCTTGTTCGAAAGGGTGTCTCCTATTTAGGAAAGAACACGAGCATGCAAAGTTCTGTCCAAAGTGTAAATCCTCCAGGTACCTGGAGGTAGACTCTGATGATGGCCAGAAGAGGCAACTTATGATCCCCATGAAAATCCTATGGTACCTTCCGTTCCTACCGAGGATCCAATGGCTATACATGACCGAGGAATCCGTGAAACAGATGACATGGCACAAAAATGGCAAATGGTACAATCCTGACAAGATGGTACATCCATCCGATGGTGAAGCTTGGATCCGCTTTAATGACAAACATCGTGACAAAGCAGATGAGGCTCGTAATGTACGTGTCGTGTTGGCAACAGATGGGTTCAATCCTTATGGAATGATGGCTGCCCCATACACATGTTGGCCCGTCTTTGTTATCCCCCTTAATCTTCCCCCCGGTGTCTCCTTTCAACGACATAATGTATTCTTGTCGTTGATAATTCCTGGACACCCAGGGAGTAATATGGGTGTGTTCATGGAGCCCGTATTTGATGAATTGGTCCGTGCTTGGGACAAAGGGGTATGGACATATGATCGAGCTACAAAGACAACCTTCAAAATGCACGTTTGGTACCACTACTCCCTGCATGACTTCTTGGCGTATGGGATATTCTGCGCCTGGTGTGTTCACGGGAAGTTCCCATGCCCAATATGCAAGGAAGGTGTGAGGTTTATTTGGTTGCAGAAGGGTGGCAAGTATTCGTCGTTTGATAGACATCGTCAATTCCTACCTCTTGACCATCCATTCAGACAAGACATCAAGAACTTTACGAAAGGCGTCAAAGTGACAAACCCTGCACCGCGGATGATGAATGGTGCCGAGGTTCATGCTCAGATAGGTGCTCTCGTGCCCAATGAAGAAGGTGGTTTTGTGGGACATGGTGAGCAGCATATGTGGACTCATATCTCGGGCATGACGAGGCTCCCCTATTTCGATGACCTTCTTCTACCACATAACATTGATGTAATGCACACTGAAAAGAATGTCGCCGAGGCACTTTGGGCAACACTCACGGACACTGAAAAGTCTAAGGACAACCCAAAGGCTAGAGTAGACCTGGCAACGTTGTGCGATAGACCAAATCAAGAGATGCAACCTCCTAGTCGTGGCAAGACTTGGAGAAGGCCTAAGGCTGATTTCGTCTTGAAAAAGGACCAAAGGAGGGAAGTACTTGAATGGATCAAGAAGCTAATGTTCCCTGATGGGTATGCAGCGAATCTAAAGAGGGGAGTTAACTTAGGCACTCTGCGAGTCAACGGGATGAAGAGTCATGACTACCACATATGGATTGAGCGGCTTCTTCCGGTGATGGTTCGAGGCTATGTCCCGGAGCATGTCTGGCAAGTGCTGGCAGAGTTGAGCTACTTATTCCGCCAGCTTTGTGCCAAGGAGCTCTCTCGGACCGTCATTGATGACTTGGAAAAAGCGGCACCCGTGTTGCTCTGTAAGTTAGAGAAGATCTTTCCACCCATCTGCTTCTTGTCGATGCAGCATTTGATTGTGCACCTCCCATATGAGGCACGAATGGGGGGGGCCGTGCAGAACCGTTGGTGCTATCCAATCGAGAGATGTCTGAAGACTCTTCATAAAAAATGTAGAAATAAAGCCATAATTGAGGCTTCCATTGCAGAGGCATACATTCTAGAGGAGGTGTCGAACTTCATAGAGAAATACTACACTGAGAAACTTCCTAACGTTCATAATCCACCCCCTCGTTACAATGCTGGCGAAAATGAATCGAACCTCAGCCTTTTCCAAGGGCAACTTGGAAGCGCAAGTGCATCGACCATTAAGCAATTGAAAAATGAAGAGTGGCGCAGTATCATGCTATATGTGTTGACCAACCTTGTCGAGGTGCAACCGTTCATTCGGTAAGTTCTAAACGAACTTGTTTCATTTCGCCGTATGTCCTTGTTTCGTCGTCCAACCCCCTTGTTTCTCGTTGGTACAGGGAATTTCTTCGTCAATCTTGGCATGGATCAAGGCAACCTACACCGCAAGAAAATGATACCCTTCTTTCACGGGGTGCGGGACTAGGGAGCCCCGATTTCATTTGTTGGTTCAAACAGAAAGCCCAAACTGATGCGCCTATAAGTGATGAGTTAAGACAGGTTGCAAATGGCTATGCCGTTAGGGTCAAGTCATTTACCGATTATGACGTGAATGGATATCGTTTTCACACAGCAAGCTACGAGCAGAGTCGGCCCAATCGACAAACCACAAACAGCGGAGTTGTTACGCCCGGCACTGATGGACTCGACTATTATGGAAGAATTGAAGAAATCTACGAACTATCATTTTATGGTTCCAAACCTCTTACTCCTATCATATTCAAATGCCACTGGTTTCATCCTAGTGTAACGAGACGGACCCCTAAGCTTGGGCTAGTCGAGATTCGACAGGATTCCGTCTATCCAGGAAAAGATGTCTACATTGCGGCTCAACAGGCCGTCCAGGTTTATTATACGTCATACGCGTGCAAAGACGCCGAGCATCTTAAGGGTTGGTCTATTGTGCACAATGTATCGCCACACGGTAAACTACCTGTCCCAAACGATGAAGATTATAACTTCAACCCAAACACATATGATGGAGAGTTCTATCAAGAAGAGGGGCTACAAGGGAGGTTTGACATAGACTTAACCGAAGAGATAGGAATGGAAGTAGATAATGAAAGGGATGATGACGAGGATGCTGGAGACGAGGTGCGAAATCTGAAGGACATACAAATGCTTGAGCGATTACATTTCGGCAATGACAATGAAGACAACATTCCTCCTTCGGATAGTGTTGATGAGTTGGACAATGTTGATAGTGATGACGAGACCTATGATCCAGCTAATTTCAATCATGAAGATTATTTCTAATACATGTAATACTATGTTTTTTGTAATTATGTTTTGTTCATTTTTGCATATATTTCTAATACATGTAATACTATATTTTTTGTAATTATGTTTTGTTTATTTTTGCACCTATTTCTAATTATGTCTTGTTTTTCTTTTTTATTGCAGGTGATTGAACAAAGATGGCGGGCAACCGTCATAGGTCTGTGAACTCGATTTACCAAAGACAACGCCGGTCGCAGGAGGGGGCGGCAGAGGGATCAAACAGGAGGAGGACCGCTAGCCACAGGAGGGGGCCGTCTCCTCCCACGCCACGTGAGGAGGACCGCCAGCCGCAGGAGGAGGTGGCACCCGTGGACGAGTCAGACGAGGAGTTGGTTCGACAGACGAAGGAGGAGGAGGAGGAGGAGGAGGAGGAGGGGGGAGGCGGCAGGCACGGGTTCTGCTTCCTCCAACTCCTCTTCGAGTGTCTACTTGCGAGGTCCCGCGAGCCTCCCACAGGTTCCGCTTCGTCACCAATGCCCACTGATTCGCCCCGAAGGACAAAAGTAAGTAACTGTATATGTTATCACCACTACTTCATATGATATGATGAAAAAAACTAATAATTTTTATTAATTACTTGTGCAGGAACTGGGAGGTTGTGTCGGGTGGTAGCGCACGGCTAGTCAACGGCATCCTGGGTCTTCTGTGCAGGCAGCACTTCCCCGGCATTGTCACGTACGCATCGAAGACGGAGCCGGCCTACTCGTTTGACCACTACGTCGTCGCCTCCGATGCGGAGTACCCCAACAAGGCGGCGCAGGTGAAGGCAGAGTTTTGGGTAAGTCTCCCTTGCACAACATTGCTCAATACGTCGCATTCATTAGACTTTTCTTGAAATAATGAATCGATACATCGCTTTTGTATGCAGACTTATTACAGATGCGAGGAGGGATTTGAGGCTAGGGCGGAGCAGGCGACTACCAAAGCCTGTAAAAAACTCGTCACCGACATGCATCACGAGGCGCGCATCCAGGCCATCGTAACCTACTACGGGTCGAAGCTTGGAGAGAGGAAAACCAAGAAAGACGCAAGAGAGATGCAGCTGACCCGGGAGCAGTACCTTGAGGTAAATGAAGAACATCAACATTGATTCGATTTGAGATTAAGTTGGTTTAATTTGATCTTCTTATATGTCCAATACTTGTGACGTGTAGGTGATTCCCTGGTGGTGCCAAGCGTATCCCGAGTGCTGGGCGATGATGGTGGACAGGTGGTTCACGGAGGAGTACCTCAAGATGCACAGGGATGCCCGGGACCGTCGTTTACTGATGCAAGGTCCAGCACACCATCAAGGCAGCCGCAACCTCGCCGGATACAAACAAGCATGGGTACGCGAATTGATTTATCAATTGTCACGCTCAATTCTGTCTGATTTCTAATCATCGTGCTGTCTTTCTCGCAGTCGGCGTCACATAGTGGCCAGGCTTGCTCGGACTTCCAGGCATGGTGTATGGCCCACAAGGGTAAGGCGACGTCCAATGTCTCCTTCAACCTGGAGGACCCGCCCGAGGCATACACGAACCCAAGCGTCCACTCTCGCATCAGTGAGTACACTGAGGTGGCGAGGTCGCTCCATGGGGCAGACCACGATCCGAGCACCCAGGACTTCGATGGAGAGGCCGTCATGAGGGCGGGGCAAGGCAAGAAGCATGGACGGTTCTGGCTTGGCGACGGCGTCATCAACACGGCCTCTACTCCCTCTCTCTCCCAGATCCGAGCACGGAGCACGAGCGAGAGCCCGGCCATTCGCACACGGCCGACCGCTGCACAACACCGGGTCGACGCACTCAAGGTTATTCCTGTTTTACTCGTCATACATTGATCTTTACACACCTTAATTAGCTTTGCATTACTGAAACATTGGAGTGAAATATTGCAGGCCCGGCTGGAACAAGAAATGAAGGAACGTCAGGAGCTGGGGGCCCAGTTGGAGGCCGAGCGGGCCGAGCGGCAGGCCCAGGCGCAGAGGCTGATGGACATTACGGATTTCCTACAAGGGCTTGGGCAACGTATGGGCTTGTCTCTGCCACCTGGGCTGTTGGTTCCACCTCCGCCTCCGCGTCCTGCAGCTGCAGCTACTCCTGTGAGTATCAAAGTTTTTTACTTTCACTTGTGCTTTGCTTGTATGGCCTCTATCGTCCTAGATTAGCTATCAAAATAATTTTGTCTCACATGCAATCTTTTCTCCTTTGTGCAGTCTCCATCTGACGGTGGTTCGAATAATCCACCTCATGCACCTACGAATGATGCACCTGGGCCTTCACCACAGTCGCAGTGGCCGAGATGAGTGCATGTTGTATTTTTTACATTTGTTGTTCACTTAGTGATGGACTTGTGATGCACTTGTGGACTTTGATGGACTTGTAAACTTATTTGGATGGACTAGAGCACTTATTATTACATATTGTGATGGATGTGTTATGGGCGGATGGATGTGTGGATGGATGAGATATATATGTGATGGATGAGATATATATGCGATGGATGAGATATATATGTGATGGATAAGATATATATGTGATATATGTTTGTATGAATGTATTTGTCATGATGGAACGCAAAAAAAAAATTATTTGCCGTTTTGGGTCACTTTGCCGAGTGTTGCACTCAGCAAAGGACCCCTTTGCCGAGCGCAATGGTCACAACACTCGGCAAAGTTGGCAAAATGGGCGACCAAAAAATAGATTTTCCAGCTTTGCCGAGTGCTGTGACTATAACACTCGGCAAAGAAATTTAAAAAAAAAATTAAACTTTGCCGAGTGCCTTCCGTGTTGGCACTCGGCAAAGAGTTTTAAAAAAAAAAATCTTTGCCGAGTGCCTGGAGTGGTGGCACTCGGCAAAGAAAATTTCCAAAAAAAATAAAAGCTCTTTGCCGAGTGTCTGCCGGGTTGACGCTCGGCAAATAATTTTTTAAAAAAAAATAAAAAATCTTTGCCGAGTGCCTGGAGGCTTGGCACTCGGCAAAGAAAATTTTCAAAAAAAAATAAAAGCTCTTTGCCGAGTGCCTTCCGGGTTGGCGCTCGGCAAAGAATTTAAAAAAAAAAGCTTTGCCGAGTGCATGGAGGGTTGGCACTCGGCAAAGAAAATTCTCAAAAAAAAAAAATAAAAGCTCTTTGCCGAGTGCCTCACGTGTTGGCACTCGGCAAAGAAAGTTTTAAAAAAAATTAAAAAAAATCTTTGCCGAGTGCCGGCAGGGTTGACACTCGGCAAAGTGACCGTCAACGGAACCGGCGCCGTGACGGTCGCTTTTCTTTGCCGAGTGTTTCCGGGGCACTCGGCAAAGGTTCTTTGCCGAGTGTTTCCGGGGCACTCGGCAAAGCCTTTGCCGAGTGCCCGATAAAATACACTCGGCAAAGAGTGCTTTGCCGATCAATTTTTTGCCGTGTGTGCTTTGCCGAGTGCCGCACTCGGCAAAGGCTTTGCCGAGTGCAATATAGCCTTTGCCGAGTGCCTCAGGCACTCGGCAAAGAACCTGAATCCAGTAGTGTAGCATAGGTAGTTTTCTAACCACAACAACCAATAAACACGAAGAGATGAGAAGAGCACAAGAAATATTGGCCAGTAGCGGTTGACTATGTACAGTGACGGACCTAGGTTTTTACCTCTGGGTATGCGCAGCAAAAAAAAAATTCTTATACAATTCAGTGAAAATTTCTCTTTTTTATTTTTTTTACATTGAAAATTTCCACCTATCTCTATGACCAGCGGACCCCAGGGTATGCGGTGGCCCACCCTGCATACCCTGTCGGTCCGTCCCTGACTATGTACAAGAAAGAAGAAGATGCGCCCTGCACACCGCATTTCCGTAGAAACAACGTTGTGAAAACAATGTCAACTTTAGACCACATATATGCATGCATCCATACTATAACATATCCCGGTCGCCCAAAAGTGCCGATCAAATGGCCGACAGCTGGACAATATCCTCGGGTGAATTGTGGCGCTGAGATCATATATATTACAAAACTTTGTAATATGTACAAGATTTGCAAGCTTCATATATATTGTTTTTTTAAAAAATAAAACTTCTTACTTTTGATAAAAGAATTTTTCAATGAACGAATGTCAACACTGTTGCATATGTAGGAAAACAGGATTAGGAAGTGCAAGCGACTGCATTTGACAAAAAAAAATTGAGGGTGGACAAATCAACATATAGCCGTGCATCTGCTCAATGTTTCAAGGGCATGCATATTGCACAAGCAGCGACGGAGGCAGCGGTGGGGCTGGGGGGGGGGGGGGGCTCTAGCCCCCCTACCGATCCTGGGCACGTGGAGCCCCCTAAGCCCTCCTTTAAAATTTTATGTATATATGTATGAGGTAGGAGGGGCTAAGGTTAAGAGAAGATAAAAAAAACCTCTATTCTTTTGTTCAGCCCCTCCTCAATTTTTTTCTGGCTATCCTTTGACTTAATTTAAGTCATGTGGGGGTCACTGGTATGTGGGCTCGTGTCTCTCAAATCCCACCGCTACTACATAAATGATTTTTCAGCAGTTTTTAAGTCTTTTCAAAGGCAGTGCTTTTAGGAAACCACCTCTAACTAGGACGTGGAGTGTTATAGCTAACGAACCATCCCCTATAAATTATTTTTCAGGAGCGGTTTCCTTAAGTGTTGAGGGTTTGACTGATGCTATGCCAAAGACGCAAGTGTTTATTCTTTCAGGGCCATCTTCGTGGATAGACTGAAATAAAAGAACCTCCATTTAGCAATGGTGAAGACTGATACGTGAAGCCAAAGACGCATACACAAAGACAAAAGCCAATAACGCAATGCCGTAGACAAATTAAATGGCTCACTTTGGGATCTAGCGAAGACAATGCCAGACCAAGATGAAGTAACATGAATCTGTCTTACGAAGACTCCCTCTGACGCGAAGACTCGTCTCATCTAATGAAGCCTTAGGATTCTTGTGGGAATGTGCTGCCATTGTACAAATGACAATATTATCCTTATTGAAAATAGTAGCTATTGTCATGAATGTAATAGGAAATTTGAGGATAGAAAGGTAATTGTATAGAGAGAGCCGAAGGATCCCCCCACTATAAATATCCCCTAATATGTACTCTTTTTCGGACCAGAAAAATTTATGCAATTGAGTTAAATCCACTCATTGATGCTTGTGTGATTATTCACCAACATTAAGAAAACCGACCGTAGAGATACATCCATTTTCAAGGACAATTCGCTTAGGAGAATCACCCCTAGAAATAGGAGATTTCTTTGGGTGATGCTACCAAGAGAACTGTCATTGAAAAATAATTTACATGAACAGTTCTCTTAAGGGAATTACCACACCTAGAAATAGGAGAAACAAGTGTTCTTGCTACGTTTTGTGCTTGTCATGTTGATCTTGAAGGCTATATATAGTTAGTTCGATAGCAGCTTCTACAACCTATTGCTTCTCTTATCTAGAGTGTGCTTATGAAGCAAACTCTGTGCCCCACCAACAAATATCAAGCAAAGAAGCTTTGTTAGTCCATTGATGATGGGTGTGGGAAGAATGCATGTGCTAGGGGCAGATCTAGCACCACAGCAGGGTGGGCTTGAGCCCTTGCTACCGCTATTTGAAGCATCGAGCCCCTCCTAAACTCCCCTACAGATTGGTACCTATGGAAACTTGAAAGGAAGGGCTCTAGAGGTAGAAGATAATAGAAGAAGCCCCTCCTAGCTTATTTTCCTATATCCGCCACTGCTTGTTGCATGGTGTTAGTCAGTACAGAAGGACTGGCAATTGCTACTAGGAAGAGAACGGTCCCAAAATGGGAAGAAGAGAAAGAAGGGAGGTAAAAAAATACAGCTTCTCATCATCATGATAAGAACACTACCTTAGCAGAAGATGGTAGAACAATCCTCTGCCTTAGTTATATGGCCTGTCATCAACCGATCACTTGAGACATTTGCTCTCAAACGCTATGGACTCACAACTCATGCGCTAGAGGGCTCATGATAGCACAAGAAGGAACATTGTCGGGGTCATAACCCCGGAGTGTCTCAAGGCACCGATTAGTTAGTAGGCCAAGCGGCCCATGAGACATCGGCTGGCGAAAGCCCAAGCGACCGAGGCCCAGCCGAGCCAAGCGAACCAGGCCAGACGCCAAGGGCAGGGTCAGCCATGACCCCTTCCTTCTGTCTCAGCTGCATAACAAAAAGAAGACTCACGACCTCGTCACCGTCCCGACCCCCGGGAGGAATAGGGAGAGGTCACACCCAGCCAAACCTACCCGCTCTAACAAGAGTAGGCACGCCGCACTGACCCCACACGGACCGAGGGGACAACGGTCACCTCGGTCCAGTCAGACGCCACCCCTGCGCCACGCGGCACGAACAAGACAACACCGCCCAAGGCGGTGACGGTCGGTACAGAGCCCACCGTCCAGATATGGCCCGACAAGACGCCTGTACGATTGTACCCACTATGGGATGAGATCCACGACGAGGGCCTTGACTTAGAAGCCATCCAACCCGGCGGGAGCCATGACCCCAGCAGTCATGACCGTGGCCCTCAGCCCCTCAAGCCCACAGGGCGATCGACGACCCAGGGGTGGCTACCAACTCCTGTACGAGGCCCCCGGAAACCAGGAGGCGATGACGAAAACCATTGTGAAGACCACATTGCATAGGACGGCTGGCGAACCACCACCATGCCTACAGCGCCACCACGGCCGGCACTGTAGCACCACGTCACACCATGCCATGACATGGCCACAAGACCTTGACGACAACCACGCCCAAACGTGCTCCACAAGGCGGCGTAGCTTGCAAGCCATGTTAGCTAGGACCTCCCTCGGGGTCACGACCCTTCAGTCTGGAGAACCTTCTTCTTTGTATACGCCCTGGCCCCGAACTCTATATAAGGGCAGCCGGGGCACACCCATCTAGGACATCCTCTACCATTTTACTCATTCTCCATCATAGTAGGGCTCCTAGGGCTTCCCCTAAGGCAGTCCATCTCCTAGCTCTTGCTCTCCAACCTCTTCCGCCATTCTTGCACCCCCATTGTAAGAACTTCAGAGCATTCAAGCGAGGAACACACACTCAATCATCTCTGAGACTAGACATAGAGCTCTGGCCTAAACCAGTATAAATCTTCGTGTCTTTTGGATGCTACCATTATCTTCCTAGAGCATCGTGGCAATCGTATAATTTCACTAGTTCGGTTTACAAAACACCGACAGTTGGCGCGCCAGGTAGGGGACAGTCGCGCACTCTCATTGTTGAGAAGGAAGTGATGGCTCCCTACACCTACGTCGGACTTGCTCTTGGTGCGGCCCTCGGTGGCCGCATCCGCTTTGAAAGCCTCGAGTTCACCGACATCGACGGGCCAAGCTCTACGCTTCAGGGACCTAGACTTCATAGCCGACCACCTGGATCAGCTGCAGCTCAGCGAAGAGAATGTGGCTCTGCCGCACATCTCGACGCCCGATCATAGACCGGCCTGAGCTAGTCCTGCGATCGTCGATTCTGATGCGCAAGCATGTAGAATCAACGCATATCTCAGGCCGAATCCCGAGCCAGAGCTAAGCCAACGTGTTTTCTACGTGTTGGCGAACGCTTTCGCCCAACTCTTCAGGAATGGGCCCCTACTGCCAGAGGACGAATTCTAGAACCCCAGCACTACATTGCCCTCCAAAATGAGGGACGCAATCGCACTCTTCGAGTAGGAGCTAGCCAGGCACATCGGCTGTTCGACGACGCCAGAATCCTCCGGGTTTATGGGGATGATGGAACAAGATCTAGAATCCATCTATGACCTCCTGTTGGCAACCCCTGAGAACATGGACTTTGAGTCCAATTCCGAGGGGAGCTGCCATCCATTGAGAGAATGCAACATGTTGCACCTCTCGGAGGATGGGGCGGCGCCGGTGGACGACATAGAGGATGTCGCCTATCTGATTCCGCGCACCCCCGGAGAACAGGCCTAGTACGACTAGGAGTGCCTAGAATGAGCCAGAGCCAGTGAAGCTAATTAGGCCAACGAGTGTTGCGATGATGGATGCCCTAGCCCACAACACCTCGACGCTGAGGGCACGGGTGCGGACCTGCCATGTGTATGGCTAGATCCAATAGGGCAAGAGGGAGACCCCCATCTTCCCCCGAGCCAGCCAGAACATCACGACGACCACCATGATCATGCTGACGGCCCCTGAACCCTCGAGAGATGAGGGAAAGCGCGTCCATCAAGAGCTGTGAGACATGCTGGAAACTACGGCGGTGCAACAGGCTCAAAGCTCCACGAAGAGGTGGCACCCTGAGTCCAGCCTCATACACATCTTCTTGGCGTGTGGCGCGTAGGCGGGAACCCTCCCCAGCGCACAGCTGCTACATCAAAAACTTCAATGCCTGTCTGACTCAAGGTGCCAGGCACCCTAGGCCAGATTGGGTAGGCAAAGATCAACTACACTATGGTGATAGCGACCCGAACAATCACGGTCAACACCCCAGGGTTTAGGATGCTCGATGCAGCCTGAGCCCGGACGCCTGTGGCCCGCATGTTTTCGCAAAAAAGGATCCAATAGACACCATTCCCAACGCGCTTCCGTGCACCACTGAACATCATCAAGTACTCTGGGGACACCACCCACGCCGTGTGGTTGGAAGACTTCCGCCTCACCTATCGAGCAGGCGGGGTGGACGATGATCTCTTCATCATCCAATACTTGCTGCTCTACTTTGCGGAAAGCGCTCGAGCATGGCTCGAGCGTCTCCCCATGGATAGCATCCACTCGTGGGTAGACTTCAAGCGCATCTTCGTAGGGAACTTTCAAGGCACGTATGTGCGCCATAGAAATTGCTGGGATCTCAAGGCTTGCAAATAGAAAGGGGGAGAGTCTCTACATGAGTACATCCGCCACTTTTCCAAGCAGTGCAATGAGCTTCCCGATATCATGGATGCGGACGTGATCAGAGTGTTCATCTCTGGCATGACCAATGAAGCACTCGTTCATGAGCTCGGACATGGCAAACCGCTGATGACACGAGAGTTGCTTGACCTCGCGACAAGCCATGCCTCTAGCAAGGAGGCCGTCTATGCAATCTTCTACAAATACAAGGGCAAGGCTTAAGCTGAACCCACAGACGAGGCTAAAGACTGCAATCGATGGGTAAAGGGCAAGAAGGACAGCTGGAGGTGCTGCGACATCAAGTTCATCGTGGCGGTCGATCGGGTCCATAAGCAGAAGATTGGCAAGCTCGACCACATCAGCTTTGACAAGGTAGTCAAGATGTCATGCCGCAACCATGGCTATCCAGTCAAGCACACCCTCAAGGAGTGCGACCTCATCAAGCGCTACTTCAGTGGTGACTACAAGGCAACCGGCATGGACGCGCCATCCGGGCCCACATGCAATGAGGAGAAGGGGGATGCGTATCTTGACCCAAAAGGGTGCCTCATGATCTTCGGTAGACTGGTGGAGTATGAGTCCAAATGCTAGCAGAAACTCATGGCTAGGGAGGTCAACGTGGTCACCCTAGGCAAAGCCATCCCGGTTTTCCTAAAATGGTCGGAAACAGCAATCACTTTCAACAAAAAGGACCACCCCGACCACATTCTGCAACCAGGACACTTGCCACTCATCGTGGACCCAATCATCAGCAAGACCCACCTATCTTGTGTCCTCATGGATGGCTGGAGCGGCCTCAACCTCTTCTATGCCAAGACGTATGACGCCATGGGACTGTCGCACGCGGCGATACGACCATCCGGCGCTCTGTTCCACAGAGTCATAACTAGACTTCTGGCCATTCCCCTCAGGCAGGTCGACTTACCCGTGACATTTGGAGGATGAGCCAATTTTCACATGGAAACTCTCACCTTTGAAATAGCAGATTTCCTCGGTGCCTATCACGCCATCCTGGGTCGACCATGCTATGCTAAGTTCATGGCCATCCCCAACTACACCTACCTGAAGCTCAAGATGCCCAGTCCTCATGGAATTATCACTATAGGAGGCGACCTCCAGCAGGCCCACCTCTGCAAATGGGAAAACTATGACATCACGACGGCTGCATGCCAACCCCTAGGGGCTGGGACCAAACATGACTTCCTTACGTGGTAGGGGAGCACATGGAGGTTGCATTCTGTGACCTTGGCTGTGGCATGCGATGAGGCAGGCGGTGATATGGCATGAGGATGACACGAACGACGAGTGCCATAGGGCTCGTATCACAGGGCATTCCTTGATTAGATGAGCCACGTGCTCCAGGCCTAGCCATGTCGAGCACCACAAATGCTGAAGGCCACGACCAATGACATGGAGACTCAACGTTCGCATCAAAGCTACTCTCAGCCCACTGAGACTTTGTACATAGTGATCAATGAATACTTCCTATACACAGATATCACAACACGCCTCAATAAGCACACGTTAAAGTGACACTCTGACGACGCGAGCGATCCCAAGTGACCTATGTCGATCGGTGCGTGCTAGTCGACACGGTCGACTCATTGGGGCTACGCCATGGCATACCACGCACCAATGCTCACCAATAGAAAGATTGCCACAACCCAAAGGGAAGAGGACGACGAGAGGTGTGCTACTGCTAGATCTGTCCTACAACACCTTGGTCATGAAAATGGAGTCACACTAAGCTAAGCTTCGTGGGTCGATCCCTAGGCAAGGTCGCATGACTATGACATTCAAACAATCGAATCATTGACAAACACACGAAGGGAGAAGAAGCACGAAATACAAACTAAGAAAAAATATTTATTAAAGCACCCTAGGTACAACTTAAGGTCTCTAGCCACTGCCGCAGAGGATGTCTTCCATGTTTATAGCGGCCACAATGGCAGCGCCTGCGGCAAAGCCACCAACTAGCTCCACCTGCTCTGCCTACCCGACATGGTTTGGGAACCCAGGCGTCAACCGACGGAAGTCCTAGCCGGTGCGGTGCTGTAGGGTGGCAAGGGTGATGCCGGCTCCCTACCGGACTCCGGCCACCACCGTGTGTTCGCGGTCCTCCATCAGGAGAAACTCCTAGAGGCGAGCCTCCTCCGTCTCATGGTGGGGGGCCGCTAGCTGCTCCTCCAATGTTGGCAACAAGAAGACAGGAAGATCAGGAACGGCGAGCAACGAACAGAACAACAAGATGGAGAAGCACCCTTACCCATGATGTGGGCCTGGCCATCGGTGGCCGCCACCTATGCGGCGGTAGTATCCCTCTCTGAGGCCTCGAGGGCCACCCTGACAGCATCAAGGCAGCACTCCAGCCAGCTCACTTCATGGGTGGCATCGGAATAGCACTAGCGGGCCTCATCTGCCCCATGAACGAGCTCGCGGAACTCGTGATGATCATTCGAGGAGGACGATGATGACCTCGCCCCCCTATTGGTGGGGTCATGACACAAGCGGCGCAGGCGGCCCCTCCAACTGCGGTGTGGGAGGCAGCCCTGCAAACTGTTTACACCAAAATTTAGAAGAAGAATTGCAGGAACTCGAAAGCTCCGAAGATCATGTCATCAAGGAATCGATCGCATAAAGGCCGGTATCAGCTGATTTGAATGCAGCACTAGAATCGGCTCTCTCTAGATAGCGCCAGCAGATAACGATAAAAGCTACGATCGGCGATAGGAAAAACATGTTGGACTCTACAAAAAGAGAAAGATTAGGGTCCAAGTTATCTTAAAATAGGAATGTTTTCTCTTAGGCTAAAAATTATAATGAGTCGTGCTTAAGTAGGATTCATGCGTAGGTTTCGGGTATAAATATTAGACCCTGGCTATTGTAAAGGACACAATCAATCAAATACAAGTCATTTACTTTTTTCGGCTCTGGCCAACCCTTAGGAGTAGGAGTAGAGTAGATCTCGACGAGTTCTTCAGCAAGTAGGGCTGCATTGGTCCGGCCGACCTCTGGCTTGTCTGTAAGTACCATCATGGCTTATACTTCTATTTGTATGGCTGCATCGATCCGGTCGACCTCCACTACAGCTCTAGTATAAGCTAGTTACCGACACTTGTCTAGTTCAAGTACGGCTGCATCGATCTGATCGACCTCCACTGCTCGAACTAGATTAAGGTCAAGTTATCGTCTCTACCTAAGGGTGGCATTTTTTGGGTAGATTCGTTAAGTTATCGATCTTGCTGATGTTTTCATTGTTATTAGTTTACTGCAACATCAATGCGTCCGGTCGAGATCGAATTAGATCGGCCTTATATCCTTTTAGTCCGTCGTTTGCTTTATTACAACACGATGACTCTTACTCTGAGCGACGAATCATGCTTCATCGGCTGTTTTACTTCGATCTTGATCGTGCATAGTACATGGTTGAGGCATGAATAATCTTGAAGAGGTTTGCTGGCTGGTTGAGTCTAGTTTATAGTTCACCATTATGGCTGTAATGATCTGGTCAATCCCCACTGATGGCACTGAAGATTAGAGGATACTAGTTAGTAGATTTGTTCCTAGTTAGACATGACCTTAGCTGTTTGCTATGCCTGCATTGGCTAAATAGCCGATCGCCTGTGCGTTAACGCCTACGGTATGCATCCGTGATTTTGTTAAGCGTGAATAGATCTATGTGCTTTAAGGGTTTGATTTGTTGTCTTTTTTACAGCTGCATCGATCTGGTCGAACCCCACTATTAGAGATAGCAGGTTGAGTCTGAGGAGTCCATAGGTTTGTTCATGTGAAATAGTCGATTGTTCACACGCTGTAGTCCCTTTTACTTGAATCGGCTATTTTAGCCGATTCATCCGAGCCTTCACGTATAGCATGTCTTTCAGAAAACCTGTTGAAGTATGGATATTTTTGCAGATTCTTCGGTTTTGGTTTGTTACTATCATCATAGCTGCCATCGCTCTAGTCGAACCTCACTGTTGGTGGTAACAGATTAGATTCAGAGCGTTTGTAGATCTATTCGTATCAAATAGTCGATTCGTCCATGTGCTATATCTTTTTATGATTAGATTCATCGGCTTAATGCTTTACACTGGTAATATCTACCTAGCTGATGTTCTCTTTTACATATACGTGTACTGTACCTATCAACTTAAAATCAATCGCTACCTATAAGCTTTATAGTCCGTAACAGTCGATTTCTGTGTGGATCGACTATTTAGTTGCTTTTCCCGTATGGCTGCTCCCAAAGCAGCACACTTGGAACTATCTGGGCATAGACCGGCATGTTCCACCTTAAATTACTGATAAACATTCTCTTCTTGTCAATTGCAGGGTCAAATTGATTGGCACATCACAGGAGGAGTACGTAGGATCGATTATCCCTGCGTTGAAGCCAGGTGGATCTCCAGCTCCATCGAGCAGACCCTTTCGCCTTGCTCATGTGCCCGGCACGAGACACATTTTTTCGTGCCGACACACGTTCTGGCACACTCGGTGGGACACCACAATCGTCATGGCGGCTTACAACAACAACGATATCCTTATGGTACCTTGTGAAGACCTAACTGATGGAGATAAAGATATCATCAGCAAAGCTATAGAAGAATTTCAGAACAAGTTTTTGTTGTCCTACACCAAAACACGTGACAATACAATTGTTCAGAAGTATCCACTACCAAGAGTTCTGTTGCATGGGCAGACGGATGCAGATGAAGCTGAATATAGGTGTTTCTTCATGGAAGCTGTAAACAAATCTATTCGTGATGCCATATCGAACCATAATGAAGTTTTCTTGAACACATTTCATAACACCATGAAAGAGGTGTTTCATGGGTTTCTAGTTGATCAGGTTATGCCAGCTTATTACAACATTCCACGTCCGTCAACTCAAGGGACTAATCAAGCCGGTACCAGCCATCAAGAAGCAGCACTAGCTGGTAATGATGATGTCTAGGTAGTTCAGAGTTCATCTGAGCAAGTTTAAGGTGCTACTACAAATTAGATACAGTATAATCCTAGATCGTTAGTGCAGCATGTACAATAGCCGTGGGGCAAGGTCAAAACCAGATGATTAATTTTGGCACATCAGGCCACATACCATTGTCAGCTCAGAAAATAGCACCATCAATTCAAAAGATCCATAGAGATATAGATCCTAATGTCTATAACCAGAGACTTCAAGCAGCAAACCAGCAAAGGACCTAGCAAATAGAAATTCCACAGGGGTATCATTATGGAACAGATATAACGCCCTTCACATGATTCCAAATCCAGGGTATCAAGGCACACGGGATTTCAATCCACAGATGGGTCAGCAGGTACAGAGAAATCCAAATTCAAATGCTGATGAGTTGTTGCTAAGAGTGACCGAGATGATGAAGAATCAGTTCGGTCTGAAGCCAAAAGGGTAGACCTTCTCGTACAAAAGCCCATATCTAGAATGGTATGATTTGGTCGCTCTTCCTACAAATTACAGGCTCCCAGAGTTTGCTAAGTTCACTAGCCAAGATAGCACAGGCACAATAGAACATATCAGTCGGTATCTTACACAGTTGGGAGAAGCATCCGTTGAAGAGGCACATCGAGTTCGTTTCTTCTCCTTGTCCCTATCAGGGCTAGCCTTCACTTGGTTTTCCTCACTGCCAGTTAACTCCATTGCCAATTGGGTTGACCTAGAGAAGAAGTTTATTACATATTTTTACACTGGGACCGAAGAAAAGAAAATTACCGATTTGACAACTATAAGGTAGAGAACTAATGAATCGGGCACTGAGTTTCTTCAGAGGTTCCGAGAGATTAGAAATTTGTGCTTCTCATTAAACTTGGTTGATGACCAGCTGACTGCTTTGGCCGTTCAAGAAATGCTGCCAACATGTAGAGAGAAGCTGCTGGGACAAGAGTTTGATAACTTGGGTCAATTAGCTCAACAAGTGGCAGCACTCAATAGCCAGTTCCAGAATATGCGCAGAGATATCTGATTCTAGAAAAGCACCACAATGGCTAAAGCTTATAATCCATATTCAGTCGATGACAACTATGAGGACGATGAAGAGGAAGAGGTTGCCATGGCTGAATGGAATTGGGGTAAAAAGACAGTAATGGTGCCAAATCCTTGGAGAAGAGTTGAAGAGAGCTATGACTTTGACATCACAAAATCGAACAAGCTCTTCGATTTCTTGCTTGAGAAGGGGCAGATCAAGCTGCCCGATAATCATGTTATGTTGCCTCCCGATCAGTTGAAGAATAAGAAGTTATGCAAGTTTCATAATGCTACATCTCCTTCTACTAATGAATGCAGAGTGTTCCGGCAACATATATAGAGGGCTATTCAGCAGGGAAGGCACAAATTTGATACGCCTCGAAAAATAAAAATTAATGATAATCCTTTCCCAAGAGATCAAAACATGGTTGATGCTAGGCTGCTCAAAGGAAAGACTAAAGTCCTAACATCAACCAGATCAAGAGAAACTAGAACAGTCGATCCCAAGATGCAAATATCGGCTGATGAATACAGAGAAATAAAAAGACATCGTGATAGGCAAAAGAGCCTATATGAGCAGGGGGAAACGTCAAAAGATGGGGCAATAAAGCTGCATGTTACATCTCGAATTTTGTTGAATAAATGGAAGCGGCAGAAGGAAAAAGATTATCAACGTTGGTTAGAGGAGCAAGAATACTAGCGTCAATAGGAAAGAGAGAGATGTGAAAGAAAGCAAGCTGAATCACATTGGAATTGTCCTTTCTTCAGACATTGCTGGAACGAAGGTTTGAAATTGCCTACCAGAAATAACTATCCAGAGTGCAGCGAACAATATTAGAAGTTTAGGCAATCTCAAGCCAACCGCCGGTCTGTCTATGCTCAAGATGAGCATCATCATAATAATGTTGATCGGTGCTTAAAAAATAGAAGTGTTCATAATTGGCTAGGAAAGCGAATTATCGATCAAAACTAGGCTGATTATGAAGAAGAGAGTAATGAAGAAGGATATGTTTGGCAGGAAGGCCATTGGTGTCTAGAAGGTTTGACAAGAAGCCAGAAAAGAAGGGTACAACGCCTAAGGAACAGAGAGTTGGAACAGACTTAGGCATCCGGTAAACCTCAAGTATGGTGTGCTAAACAAACAGCCGATAGAAGGCAACCATCGGCTAATATTCAAATGGCTTTTCTGTTGCCATCAGAATTTAGAGCTCCGGCAGATCAAGAAGTTTACTCAAATTTTGATGAATCGGAGTATGAGGAGATAGTTGCCAAGTTGACAATTATACAGCAGGCTATATTTGATAAACCTGTCAAGCAACGACACTTGAAGGCTTTATATGTAAAATGTTTTGTTGATGGGAAGTCGATGAACAAAATGTTGGTGGATGAAGGTGCTTCTGTCAATCTTATGCCTTACACCACTTTTCGTAAACTTGGCAAGGGACTAGGAGACCTGATTGAGACTGACATGATGCTTAAAGACTTTGGGGGTAATACGTCTAAGACCCGAGGGGCAATGAATGTCGAACTGACAATCGGGAGTAAGACTCTGCTCACCACATTCTTCATCATCGAAGGAAAAGGGTCATACATTTTACTCCTTGGTCATGACTAGATTCATGCAAACTGTTGTGTACCATCAACCATGCATCAATGTTTGATTCAATGGCATGGAGATGATGTCGAGCTAGTTCGCGCTGATGAGTCCGTAAGTATCGCAATAGCCAATCCAGTATTTTGGGAGCTAGAAGACTTTGAGTGCTTTTCTGGCAAGTTATGGGAAGGAGGCTTCATTAGGGTCAATAATGGAAGCCAACAGCCAATCCAAGCAGTTGGCTTTGAAAATTTGTTTTAATGGATAATCCAATAGATGGTACAGATGGCAAACTAGGACTTGGCTTCACGTCGGCCGATGAATTAGAAGAAGTGGATATTGGTTCTAGAGATAGGCCTAGGCCGACGTATGTAAGTGCTAAGTTGGATCCTGAGTATAAGCAAGAGTTAGTCAATTTACTAAAGGAATTTAAAGACTGTTTTGCTTGGGAATACTATGAGATGCCTATTCTAGACCAATCGATTGTTGAACACCAATTGCCAATCAAACCTAGGTATCGGCCATTCAAACAAGCTCTAAGGAGATTCAACCCAAACGTGCTTGATGATATCAAAAAGGAGACTGAAAGGTTACTAGAAGCAAAGTTTATCAGACTGTGCCGATATGCAGAGTGGATATCGAATGTTGTCCCTATGTATAAGAAGAATGAAAAGTTAAGAGTTTGCATCAATTTCATAGATCTAAACAAGGCCACGCCCATGGATGGTTATCTGATGCCAATAGCCGATATGTTGGTAGACGCAGCAGCCGGGCATAAGGTTATTAGCTTCATGGACGGCAATACAGGATATAATCAAATTTTCATGGCTAAGGAAGATATAGCAAAAACCGCTTTCAGGTGCCCTGGCGCAATCAGTTTATTTGAGTGGGTTGTGATGACCTTTGGTCTGAAGAATGTTGGTGCAACTTATCAGAGGGCAATGAATTATATTTTTCATAAGTTGATCGGCAGGATTGTTGAAATCTACATTGATGATGTGATGATAAAATCCAAGGGGTACAAGGAATATCTAGCTGATTTGCGGGATACTCTGGAATGCACAAGAAAACATGGTCTGAAGATGAATCCTAATAAGTGTGCTTTTGGAGTATCAGCTGGACAATTCTTCAGTTTCATGGTCCACGAGAGAGGGATCGAAGTTGGTCAAAAAAGCATGAAAGCAATTGATGAGGCAGTGCCCCCGACTACTAAAATAGAGTTACAATCTTTGCTTGGTAAGATTAATTTTATCAGAAGATTTATTTCAAATCTGTCAGGAAGAGTTATGTGGTTTTCTCCCTTGTTGAAGTTGAAAAATGATAAAAAATTTAAGTGGGGTGACGTACAACAAAAGGCGTTTGAAGAGATAAAAGAATATATGAAATATCCACCTGTGCTGGTCCCTCCTCAGCAAGGTAAGCCTTTTAAGTTGTACATATCAGCTGATGACAAAACAATTGGATCGGCCTTGATGCAAGAGTTTGAAGGAAAAGAGTGAGTTGTTTTCTATCTGAGTAGAAGACTCCTAGACCCAGAGACAAGATATTCTCCCACCGAAAAGTTATGCTTGTGTTTATATTTCTCTTGCACTAAGTTGCGACACTACTTATTATCGACCAGGTGTACGGTTGTTTCCAAGGATGATGTGATCAAGCACATGTTATCAATGCCAATACTGAATGGGAGAGTGGGAAAGTGGATTCTCGCGTTATCGGAATTTTATTTGAAGTTCGAATCGGCTAAAGCAGTCAGAGGACAAGTGATGACCAATTTTGTCACCCAGCATCATCAGCCAAGCATTAATTATGTAGGGTTGGCACCATGGACATTAATCTTTGTTGGACAATCATGCAAGCAAGGTGGTGGCATTGGTGTTGATATTATTTCACCTCAGAGGGCAAATTTTGAGTTTGCTCTTCCAACTGAACCAATGATTACCAACAACCAAGCGGAATATGAGGCTATTCTTAAAGGACTACAACTTCTTCATGAAGTAAAGGCCGAAGTAATTGAAATATTTGGAGATTCATAGTTAATTATTAATCAGTTGATCGGCCTATATGAGTGCAAAGAAGATACTCTGAGGGGATACTATGATGAGTGCCAAAGGTTGCTCAAGGAATTTCCTCATGTCTCTTTTCAACATATTCCGAGAGCATAGAATCAAGAGGCCAATCATTTAGCTCAAAGTGCTTTAGGATATTGAGTGTTTCAAGAAGTCTTGAGTAGTGAAACCTCGGATAATGATTGGAGAGTTGAGATAGTCAACTACCTTAGGAATCCATCACAGAAAGTTACCAAAAAACTAAGGTATAAATTGACTAAGTATGTTTTACTAGATGATCAGCTATATTACAAACCAGTCGATGGGGTGTTGCTCAAATGCTTAAATCAAGAGGAAGCTAAGGTATTGATGGGTGAAGTGCATGAAGGGATCTGTGGAGCTCATCAATCGGCTTATAAGATGAAATGGATTATTCGTAGAACTGGATATTTCTGGCCAACAATATTGGAGGACTATTTTGAATATTATAAGGGGTGCCAAGACTATCAGTGTTTTGGTAATATCCAGAAGTCGCCTGCATCGGCCATGAATCCAATAATCAAACCATGGCTGCTTCGAGGCTGGGGAATTGATTTAATTGGCCAGATTTTTCTGCCCTTAAGTAAAGGATATAAGTTCATATTGGTAGCAATGGATTACTTCACTAAGTGGGTTGAGGCAATTCCTTTGAAGACAATAACCTCAAAAAACATGGTTGATTTTGTCAAGGAGCATATTGTGTATCATTTTGGGATTCCTCAATCTATCACTACCGATCAAGGGACAATGTTCACATCAGAGGAGTTCGGAGATTTTGCTGCTAGTATGGGAATTAAGATATTAAATTCTTCTCCTTACTATGCTCAGGCTAATGGCTAGACAGAGGCATCCAATCAGATTATGATTAAGATGATCAAGAAAAAGATTGAGGAGCAGCCAAGGAATTGGCATTCAATGCTTAATGAGGCATTGTGGGCATAAAGGATGGCCTATCATGGATCGATTAAAGCGTCACGTCATGAACTTGTGTATGGTCATAATGCAGTCCTTCCTTGGGAGATTCAAACTGGATCGAGGCATGTCATATTACAAAATGATTTGTCAGTCGAAGTCTACAAGAATCTTATGATAGACGACTTAAAGGACTTGAGTTGCCATCGGCTGCATGCTCTTGAGAACATCAAAGCCAATAAACTAAGGGTTGCAAAATATTACAATAAAAAGGTCAAGAGCAAGCAATTTTCTGAAGGAGACTTGGTCTGGAAAGTGAAGTTGCCAATCAGGTCAAAAGACAGCAAGTTCGGCAAATGGTCACCTAATTGGGAAGGACCTTATCAGATTAAACGTTGTGCGCCTGACAATGCTTATATTTTGGAAACACTAAGAGGAGAGAAAGAATTTGGCAGAGCAATCAACGAGAAATATCTAAAGAAATACTATCCTAGCGTTTGGACTAATACTTGACAACCGATTTATTCGGTTGTTGGCTCTAATAGCCGATATCAGGACGGCGCCCTTGGCACTAGTACAAAAATAAACCCGAAGGGGTAGAAGCCAGTATGATATGTATCGTCTATAAGAGCAAAGCAAACATGGACAGATTGATGCATGGAATGTGAAGTACGAAGCAAAAGAAAAATCACTTAAGACGAAGAAATTGTTTGCTAATATCCCCTATTACAAGCTACAGGCCAGAAAACACTTTGTTTACTATATCATCGGCCTGGGAAGTAAGAGCTACAGAGTTGGCGGCATTGTAGAAATCCTCGACCATGCACTCATGATCCCCAGGGTGTGCCGCGGCTGGAAAACTATGGGGAAGAAGCCGAAGCTCATGGCCAAAATGGGCTTGCACAGCAGCCAACACCATGGTGGCACCATGATGAAAGCCATGCAGAGCGACCTCCCTGACGAGGTTTGGGATGTCATGCAAGCAAACCACCGGGACGGCGCCCTTGGCATTGACAAATCTCGCCGCGTACTCCGCAGCTGATCGGAGGCTTTCCAGCTGAGCCGATAAATCTAAAAAGATTCAAAGGGGAGATGATCAGGATCTTGAAGATAAAATTAAGAGGAGACAGAAAGTTATGGTAGGCATCTCACCCGTAATTCTAGCCTCGGCCTTGGCCAACCTATCCTCCACCGGATTGGCCTTAGGAGGCAATCGGCATCGGACCATGGCCAGAGCCAATTCTGCAAGGGAGAGACAATCGGCGAGGTTCTGGCCAACCCGATCAATGGAGGCGAGCAGACCATCGTTGTCGATCCATCTCCTCGGATAGCAGGGGAGCTGGCGACGAGCTGTTGACGAAGATAACCCCGAAGGCTGAACGAAGTTGGCCCTATGCCTCGGGACGGTAGGGGCATCATGAGTTGCACCCTCTTGATGATGAAGGCGCTAGCATGATGACGTAGATCCATTAAGGGCCTCCTCAGCAGATCTCTTGCTGTCTCCATGGTCTCAAACCTATGGGAAAGCAGAAACCGCACTAAAAACTTGAAAGGTTTGGGACAAAGCAGGTTGTTTTTTTTATCCACAGCCATGGCCCATATATATAGCCTGGGAAGGTGAGAAGATAGATTTCACCGGGGTTATGGAATTGAAGTCAGATACGGAAGCAGATCGATACTCTAGAAATTCAGGGGATGGATCACTAAGAGATAACATATTCGAATTTATTGCTTCCCATAATCACAAAATATCGTGGGATGGATATGAAAGGTTTACATTGACCAGCGATGAACCCACCAAGGCTTCTTTGGATTGAAGAGAGTCCGGATCCCCATAAGGCCGAAGGTCATCATGAACCGAGTCGCATCGACCCATCGATAAAATTGCCTTAGGAGAAGGGGAAAGGCCACCTGCTTAAAAGATGCCCTACTGATTTCTCGGTGACTGGGAAACTGTGGGAAAGAAGTCTGTGGCTTTCCCGATGGGCATTTGATGAAGCAAACAAGGGGAAGGTGTTCACCCATTTTAGCCCTTGCAAACACTAGAACAGCTCTGCAATCATGGAGAGAAGACTCAGGTGATATCACAAGAATTCTTCTAACCACAGTAGCTGATCCTCTTGCTTGACAAGGCGCTAAGATGAGCGTCACAATCACCCTATGCACAAGAATTCTTCTAACCGCTCAGGATCTTCATAGCAAAGACCATGATGGGTCTAACAGAGCCAGAGGCATTCGAGGAAGCAGATAGAAGAGAAACATAACTAAATTGTTGAATTGTTCCTTTCCAGAGTCGGATAGACATTTTATAGTCGGCCTAGAAAGATGGATCCAAGCGCCCGTGAAGCAATGATGCTCTCATAAAAGTTTTGAAGTATGGGCTCATAAGATGACATAGACGGTGATAAACAGTAGACCCCAGATCAAGATTCTCTACCCGTGACTGCGGACCTATCGGGGGTACAGACGTGATAATTTTAGAATAAAATTACTTTTATCCCAAAATTGGGGGGCATGTGTTTACACCAAAATTTAGAAGACGAATTGCAGGAACTCAAAAGCTCCCAAGATTATGTCATCAAGGAATCGATCGCATAAAGGTTGGTATCAGCTGATTCGAATGCAGCACTAGAAACATCTCTCTCTAGATAGCGCTAGCAGATAACGATAAAAGCTACGATCGGCGCCAGGAAAAACATGTTGGACTCTACAAAAAGAGAAAGATTAGGGTCCAAGTTATCTTAAAATAGGAATGTTTTCTCTTAGGCCAATAATTATAATGAGTCATGCTTAAGTAGGATTCATGCGTAGGTTCCAGGTATAAATATTAGACCTCAGCTATTGTAAAGGACACGATCAATCAAATACAAGTCTTTTACTTTTTTCGGCTCCGGCCAACCCTTAGGAGTAGGAGTAGAGTAGATCTCAGCGAGTTCTTCAGCGAGCAGGGCTGCATCGGTCCGACTGACCTCTGGCTTGTCTATAAGTATCATCATGGCTTATACTTCTATTTGTATGGATGCATCGATATGGTCAACCTCCACTATGGCTCTAGTATAAGCTAGTTATCGACTCTTGTCTAGTTCAAGTACGGCTGCATCGATCCGGTTGACCTCCACTGCTTGAACTAGATTAAGGTCAAGTTATCGGCTCTACCTAAGGGTGGCGTTCTTTGGGTAGATTCATTAAGTTACCGATCTTGCTAATGTTTTCATTGTTATTAGTTTACAGCAACATCAATGCGCCCGATCAAGATCAAATTAGATTAGCCTTATATCCTTTCAGTCTGTCGTTTGCTTTATTAGAACACAATGACTCTTACTCTGAGCCACAGATCATGCTTCATCGGCTATTTTACTTCGATCTTGATCGTGCATAGTACGCGGTTAAGGCATGAATAATCTTGAAGTGGTTTGCTGGCTGGTTAAGTCTAGTTTATAGTTCACCATTATGGCAGTAATGATCCGATCGATCTGCATTGATGGCACTTTAGATTAGAGGATGCTAGTTAGTAGATTTGTTCCTGGTTAGACGTGACCTTAGCTATTTACTATGCCTGCATCGGCTAAATAGCCGATCGCCTGTGCGTTAACGCCTACGATATGCAACCATGATTTTGTTAAGCGTGAATAGATCTGTGTGCTTTAAGGGTTTGATTCATTGTCTTTTTCACGGCTGCATCGATCTGGTCGAACCCCACTATTAGAGATAGCAGGTTGAGTCTGAGGAGTCCATAGGTTTGTTCATGTGAAATAGTCGATTGTTCACACGCCGCAGTCCCTTTTACCTGAATCGGCTATTTTAGCCGATTCATCCAAGCCTTCACGTATAGCATGTCTTTCGGAAAGCCTATTTAAGTATGGATGTTTTTGCGGATTCTTCGGTTTTGGTTTGTTACTATCATCATAGCTGCCATCGATCCAGTCAAACCTCACTATTGGTGGTAACAGATTAGATTTAGAGCGTTTGTAGATCCGTTCGTATCAGATAGTCGATTTGTCCGTGTGCTATATCTTTTTATGATTAGATTCATCGGCTTAATGCTTTACACTGGTAATATCTGCCTAGCTGATGTTCTCACTTACATATATGTGTACTGTACCTGTCAACTTAAAATTAATCACTACCTACGAGCTTTACAGTCTGTAACAGCCGATTTCTGTGTGGATCGGCTATTTAGTCGATTTTCCTGTATGGCCGCTCCCGAAGCGGCACACTTGGAACTGCATGTTCCGCCTTAAATTACTGATAAACTTTCTCTCCTTGTCAATTGCAGGGTCAAATTGACTAGCACATCTCGGGAGGAGTACGTAGGATCAATTATCCCTGTGTTGAAGCCAGGCGGATCTCTAGCTCCATCGAGCAGACCCTTCCAGCTTGCTCGTGTGCCCGGCACGAGACACATTTTTTTCATGCCGACACAAACTTGCACAGTCAATATAGGTTGAACCTTTGAACTTGAACCTCATCTGAATGCACTTACTCTTGATCATGCAGGCATGGACGGGGAAGTAGCGGAGCAGGCGACTCCTCCAACGGCCGTTTGTCGTGGTCCGTTCTAGCTGGCAAGAAAGGAACTCTGGATGCATGAGAGCAAGAACAAGGAAGTGGCAGAGCAGGTGACCCAGAGCGAATGCCTCCCTGCCATACCGCTCCAAGCATATTTATAGCCACTAAGGACACTCAGGACACATGCGGGTTCATTCACATTTACTAACTGCATGGAAAACTCCACAGAACAGGTGAACCGATCGGAGGGAAGGCGGAACAACGGTTGCCCATGTCGCAGCGTGAACCAAGTAAGTTGCGCACACCCCCATTCCTTCCATATCATTTCGATTTATGTGCCCATGTTCCGCGGTGAATGACTGCTTGTGAGTGGGTGCCATTATGTCACAACGTGACTGGGGAGGCCAACCGCCCCCCGAGATCGTGCGTAGAACGACTGTTGATGGTAGTTAACATTCATCATAAACTATCAATATAACTTGCATAAATGACTAAATGGATCACCAACATAGACTTAGGGGTTTTAACTGACAAATTCCATGAGTTTTGGTGAATCTATGTTTTCAGCATGATTTAATCAGAAAACCCCCAAGGAGGGCCTATTCATTAAAGGAAATCATAGAATTCTGCCATGTAAACAATGTGGGAACACTCTAGAAGACTCCATGAAGCTCTCCACTAAAGCAGTGCCCAAGCCATTGACAAGTGGGGCCAACCGGCCTGTGGGGTCCACCAGGCAGCCTCTCGTTGCTATGTCGGTTCTCCACCACCTTAAGGATTGCATCTCCGTCGTGTATTCAAGACGGTTTGATCCGAGGGCTTAGGATTGTCACTCTGGCCTATATATACCTACCTGCACCCCCCCACCAAGGTAATGGAATTTGATCCTGAGAGCCTAAGGGCCAGAAACTCTAATCCATATCTCCACCAGGATCAGACCTAGCAATCAAGAGAAGATTACAATAGGATCTAGTCTTGTATTAGAGATAGAGAGATAGAGTGAGAGGGAAGAGTTTCGGAGGAGTCCCGACCTGTCGGTGCTTTCTCTACGGCTTGTACCCTAGCGGAATAAAGTTCTTCTTGAGCTTGCTTCTGAGATTTCTCTAGTAATAGACTTCTAATTCAAGTATGCATCTTGTTCATATTGATCTTCAGGTTTGTGACTCTCTTTAAGTACTTTAATCCTTGTAGCTCCTGGGTTAAAGTAGTATTCGTAGTGTAAGTGCGGTGCTTAGACTCGGTTACTCATGGATGTACCCTACTTTTTGGATCAGTGGTAGCTCACGAGGGTGACTCTTATAGCCTCGTTGAATCCTTTGTAGTCCACCTCCCATTAGTAGGCCAAGCAGGACCTTGTTACTATAGGGAACATACTCTATCTGTGTTTTCTCTAGTAATATCCCCATAATTGAATAATAGAAGACAAAGCTCACTGAAGTTAGAACTAGAAGACCTCTGTGATCTCCTCTACGCTCCAGTTATCTAGCCTTGATTGTGAAGTTGGGTTAAGTTAGATTTGGTTATTCTCACACACGTTTCCTCGAGTTCGATATAAAACTAGGTACTCCTGATGAAGTGCTACATTGATATAATATCTGTGCGCTTGCGGATTATTCTGTGTGCATTAATTTATACCAACAAGCATTTCTAGCGCCGTTGTCGGGGAAATGGTTGCTGAGTTAACTTTGAACCTAGCTTATCCTTGTATCATTATTCTTTTATCTTTTACCTTTCTTTCCTTTTACTGTGGATCTAGAATCCACCCCTATCTACCAATATGGTGCACCTACGAGCGCATGCCTACAGCCACAAGAATCCTCAAAGCCTATCCTAACACTTAGCTATGAGCTGTGCCCACATTTAATTAACATGGTTCAGGATCAATCCTTTTTGGGCAAAGATAATGAAAACCCCTATTTCCATCTAAATGAGTTTGAGCAAACCTGTGCATGCTTACGCATTGCGGGCATGTCAAACGAAACCCTATGATGGAAGCTATTTTCTTTCTCTTTGATGGGAAAAGCTAAACGTTGGTACACGCTCAACATAGGGACTAGACAAGGAGATTGGGAAGTCTTGTGTTCTAACTTTTGCTTGCAATTCTTTCCCGTCTCTAGAGTAGTCAGCCTTCGTTCTAAGGTTCTATCTATTAAACAAAAAGAAAAAGAATCTATAAGCATGGCATGGGAATGTTTTAATGCTCTTATTAATACTAGCCCTGATCTTGGCATTCAAGACCCCATTCTTCTTCAACACTTCTATATGGGTCTTGATAGGAAAACCTCAAAGTGTCTTAATACGGCCTCAAGAGGTTCATTCTTGCATGTCTCCGCAAATTTGGGGAGAAGTATTCTTACAAAAATCTTATAGAACACACCCCTAAAGAAGTAGAAAAGAAGCCATTAGAAGAGGAATCCCAGATAGCTGAACCAGAATATATGCCTAACCCATCACCAACTTCAGCTATCCCAAATTCTGAACCACCGGAAAAGGAGGAAACTCCAATTATAGATTTCATGCTTGAATTCGAGGATGAACTTTTTGACGAATATGGAAATACCTCGAATTACCATACTATGAAGAGATCTTAGAAGCTTGGGAAATCATCATCCAATGAAGAACCTTTAGACCCTTCTGAGGATGCTTTCCTTAAAAAGACTACGAAAGAGCTAGTATCTATTATAAGCAATGAATGGTTAGAAGAATCAGAGCTTTCCTCTGATGTGATTCGCTTAGATTCACCTTCTATATCCATTCATTGCTAAATTAATAAAGCTCCTTTCGATGCTCTTTATAATCCAGTTGTGGGTGTTAATATCATGTCTGCATCTTTTGCTTATGATTTATTAAAACACATGCCATTAACCCCAACAACAAAGTTATTGAAAAGTCTTTTGGGACATGTTCTCCTAAGTTTGGGAACTTTGTATGTCCTCCAAATCTAGGTAAAAGGAACCAAAGTTCATTTGAGCTTCTATGATGTAGACTAGGCCCGATCTTCCGAAAGGTATGATAGCGTCGATTGGTGGAGACTCGATGTTCATGATCTAGGCTTTGAACCAAGACTGATTTGGACCCCCACAACCGTTACACCACTGCTCCGTTGGTTATCAACCACGCGAACGCGATTGACCTCGCTGAGAAGGCTTTCCTACAAGCGAATCGAGAACACAAGCAAGAACGAGATAAACACAATCTGAAATTGCAAATAAATATGAGGCTTACGATAACAATAAGTAGTTCAAGTCTTTATTCGAAAGTACTAATCGCCACAGATGAACAAGATCAAGAACTGGGGCCCTAGTTCACAGCAAGCAGCCTTGGCGGCACAGTTGTAGCAAAACGATGTCTGTTTTATGAGGAAATCAAGAACTAAACAAAACCCAAACCCTAAGGAGAGTGATGGCTGCTATTTATAGAGTCTTGGGTGTCACCCCCCTGGACGCGCCCCCTAATGGGCCCAAACATGATACATGGTCCAACGGACCAAAAGATGGTGTCACAGCACCCTGGCAGATTCTGGACGCTGAATTGTTTCGATGATTCCCGTTGATTTCGAAGGTCTTTTGACATGAGACCACTTGGATTGGCTTCATATCAAATTAGCTTTGAAACCATTTGTGGATCGTCAAAAACGGAGTCCGGATGCGTCCTGGGTGACCAATTTAAGGCAGACTGGTCCTGGAACCCGAGATGGGCTCCAACTTTAGTTGGACTGGGCCTCCACCATGAAAAAGATGAATTGGACGCCCATGTTAGACCTCCTCTCCTTGGATTGTATGTGATGAAGAAGTGATGTCCTCATCATCCTCCCTTTCTTGAATTGAAGTCATCCTCGACTGAAGTAGATCGTCTCCTACATTGGATGACAGCAACGATGGCTCCGGAAGAAGACATTCATCTTGGCGCCCAATCCTTCGCAAAGGCGGCTAGCATGGTGGTTTCCCGGCTGGGAATTCATCCTCCTCCTACAAAAGGTTAGTACCAACAAGTGGCATAGCACTAGAAGTAGGACCAGGTGGACATATAAACGATGTACAAGTTAAAGCATAACAAGGTTCATCATGATCAGCAAGAACAGATTTAAGAGCAAATAAAACTTCTTTCATGTTACTTGATGGTTCAATTGTTGGTTTGCTAAAGTCTTTATCATGGTCTTTCTTTTTCTTTTTAGCAAGTTCCTTTTCATATTGCATAATTTCAGCAGGAGTTAAAGGAAGTAAAGCGATGGTCTTTCTCTTAAATATAAAAGTATATCTATTTTGTCTATCATGATGTAGAACATTATTATCATATTGCCAAGGGCAGCCTAACAAAAGAGAACAAGCTTGCATAGGCACGACATCAAAATCAGCATCATCATGATATGATCCGATAGAAAAATGCACACAAGCAGATTGTGTTACCTTTGCCTTACCACTATTATTGAACCACTGAACATGGTATAAATGTGGAAGAGCACGTGTAGATAAACCAAGGGTCTTGACAAGCTCAGAACTTACCAAATTATTGCTGCTCCCTTCATCAGTTATAGCATGAACACGGAAATTATTAACAATGAGGAACATTTGAAACAAATTATGGCATTGTAGCTTGTCTACTGGCTCAACTTGTGTACTCAAAACACGTTGAACAAGGATTGATTGATAGTTTGCAGTGCATGTCACACTATCAATTACCTCATCAGGATCTTTAGCACTATCCACAAATTTATCTGCATAAAGATCAATTGCAAGTGCAAATTCATTCTCTTCATCACTAGCACTAGCATACCCACCATCATCAGTAGCAATATATGCGTGTTTGCTGGGGCATTCTTTAGCAATATGTCCCATGCCCTTGCAGCAGTGGCACACAACTTTAGAAGATTTGCTAGAGGAAGGTGTAGCAGATCCACTGGAAGAAGGTGTGATAGGAGAACTCTTCCTTACAGGCGCTGGTGGTGTCTGCACATTAGAAAATTTACTCATCTTGGTTGGACATGAAGGAATGGATGGAGTCGCGGATGGAGTCGTGGATCACCTAGGTTGTCGTCCCTGTACTTCCCTTTTAACTTTAATAGCATAATGATATAATTGGGAAAATCTAGTCCATTCTTTATAGTCAAGAACATCCTGTATTTCATGACGCAAAACCTCCAAAAATCTAGAACACTTATCCATTTCATCCTCTTGTATGTTACTACATGCTAGACCAATTAAAAGCTCCTGATAATATTCCTCAACAGTTTTACTACCTTGATTTAAACGTTGCAGTTTTAATCGCAGATCACGCTGATAGTATGGAGGAACAAATCTTAATTTCATTCATCATTTAAGTACAGTCTAGGTTTGAGGTATTTGAGCATTAGCATTAGCATTATTGCAAAATCATTCCACCAGAAAAGAGCAAAACTAGTAAACTCACTAGTAGCAAGTCTAACTCTATATTCTTCAGGTACTTGATGGGAGCTAATTTTTTTATCTACAACCATCTCCCAATCTAAATATGCTTCAGGATCAGCAGAACTAGAAAAAGGAGGTATCTTAAACTTGGTTTTAGAGAAAGGATCATTATTACCTTGGTTGTTACCTCCCATACTGCGTCGGTTAAAGTTCAACCGATTACGGTTATGTGCATCCTTAGCACGTCATTGAGCTTTGGCTTCAGCCTCCGCATCGCCATTGTCCTCCTTAGAGAGATCATCATCATCATCTTCAGGATGTGGTTCAGGATGTCGTTGTTCAACATCTTCAATCCTCTTGGCCAAATTGGTGATTTGTTGAAGGATCTCATTGAACTTGTCATAAAGAATGGCACAAAGCTCATTCTTAGAAACACAGTTATTGAAATCTGTAGGTGCGTCCTTGTTTCCTTGGCCGCTGCCTCTGGCTTTTCCTGACATGGTTAGTAGAAAGGAAAAGACAACACAAATAGTATTATCCCTACCAACTACTTAGGTTGTTGACAAGAACAAAATAAGGCACTCAACTCTCAAGCGTCTTACCACGGTCTTACAAGTGTTCTTACCAAAGCAACAAGCGGTGCAATCGGTCGGTGACTGTGATACCGTTGTAGCTTGAGTGTAACAGTTGCAAGGCGAACCTATACTTGGTTAGAAGGAAGTGGAGCATGGATAGGCACAATATAGTAGCAAGGAATAGCAAAATTCACAACTGAATAGCAAAGCTGAATAAGTATCCCAAGTACTTATCTTAGTTGCTAGCCTACTCACGTTCCAAGTACCAGATGTATCAAGTGATGGGAACATCAAGAATATGATTAGAAACAAGGTAGAAATCAGCATAAGCAAACACAGCTCAAATGGCGCTCTCTATGTGCTCCTCTAGATATTGTTCCTCTTTTGCCCCTCTCTTTTTTCTATTTTTTTGGGCTGTCATTGTTTTTTTGAGAAATTTCAACTTTTTCTTTTTATTTTTTGATATTTTTTCTTCACTTAGGAGCACAAAAGAAGTAACCACAGAAAATATGAGCTTAAACAAGTGAAAGACGTGGCCTATGGAATTTTCAGAAGACGTGCTCGAAATCGACAAAAACCTTGTGACCATGAAAAGAGGATCTTGTGACCACTTTTTGACCAAAATAAAAATCTTTGACCCCGATAAAGTGAGGGATGGATGGATCCAAAATTTTTTCTGATTGATTTTGATATATGGAACGTCGAAATCCGAGTTCGTATGCGAAAACTAGACCAGTTTTACGAACGCACTCCGAATTAGAGGACAAAACGGGAACAATGCACGCAAAATTAGTTACGGCAGCAATGATTTGATGGAAACCGTGAAGACAAGTGTAGGAAATTAGATGGCGTAGACTAGGGTTTGATGGATACATAGGAAACTCAACAAGACTTGGAGATGTTCACGGATTATGATGAAAAACAAAGGGGAAAACACAAAGTGGACTCAAAACGATCTAAAACCAGCAACCAGAACATAACCTAGGGCACAAACTCAACAACGCGAAACAGAGACGAAATTGCACAGCACAATGAGGCTATAGGACAGGGAATATGTGACGATGTATTTTTTTTTTTGCTTTTTGTGGACTATAGGTAATGCAAAAATAGTAACAATCTAAAGGGGAAAACAAAGTTATACCTAACGGGCAACAAGGTCTCTGATACCACTTGATGTAGACTAGGCCTGATCTTCTGAAAGGTATGATAGCGTCGATTGGTGAAGACTCGACGTTCACGATCTAGGCTTCGAACCAAGACTGATTCGGACCCCTGCAACCGTTACACCACTGCTCTGTTGGTTATCAACCACGCAAACACGATTGACCTCGCCGAGAAGGCTTTCCTGCAAGCAAGTCGAGAACACAAGCAAGAATGAGATAAACGTAATCTAAAATTGCAAATAAATATGAGGCTTATGATAACAATAAGGAGTTCAAGTATTTATTCAAAAGAACTAATCGCCACAGACGAACAAGATCAAGAACTGGGGCCCTGGTTCACAGCAAGCAGCCTTGGCGGCACAATTGCAGCAAAACAATGTCTGTTTCACGAGTAATCAAGAACTAAACAAAACCCAAACCCTAAGGAGAGCAACGGCTGCTATTTATAGAGTCTTGGGTGTCACCCCCTGGACGCGCCCCCTAATGGGCCCAAACACGATACATGGTCCAACGGACCAAAAGATGGTGTCACAGCACCCTGACAGATTCTGGATGCTGAATTGTTTGGATGATTCCCATTGATTTCCAAAGTCTTTTGACATGAGACCACTTGGATTGGCTTCCTTATCAAATTAGCTTTCCAACCATATGTGGATCGTCGAAAATGGAGTCCGGATGCGTCCTGGGTGACCAGTTTAAGGCAGACTGGTCCTAGAACCCGAGATGGGCTCCAACTTCAGTTGGACTGGGCCTCCACCATGAAAAAGATGAATTGGATGCCCATGTTGGACCTCCTCCTCTCCTTGGCTTGCATGTGATGAAGAAGTGATGTCCTCATCATTCTATATCTATGATATCATAGAGTTCGACCTGTTGATAGGACAACCAATTGAAAGACTTATCCAAGAAGAACAAACGGGGAAGTAGAATATAAGACTTGGGAAAAACTTTAAACTTTCTATACCCATTACTCATTTTCTAAATGCTGAGGCTGATCCAATTCCCAAGCAAGACCTAATGGAAGAGGTTGAGGTTGCATCTCTTGATGACTTGATTGAACCCAACCTTGAAGATGATGCCCAGTTCTTCATCGAGGAGGAAGAAGAAAATCCTACAGAGTCTGAACCTCTAGATGAATTGCTAGAACTACCTAAGCCCACCATTGAGCTTAAACCCCTGCCTTCTGGTCTTAGATATGCTTTTCTCAATAATGATCAGGATTCTCCTATGATTATAAGTGATAAACTCTCTCAGGAAGAAACCCTATGCCTGATAACTGTCCTAGAAAAGCATTGCTCTACTTTTGGCTACTCGCTCCAAGACCTTAAGGGAATTAGCCCTGCTGTTTGCACCCATCGCATCCCTATAGATCCTAACTCTATACCTTCTAGGGAGCTAGAGCGTAGGCTTAATAATGTGATGAGAGAGGTTGTTAAGAAAGAGGTTTTGAAACTCATGCCGAGATCTTCTATCCCGTACCGCATAGTGAGTGGGTTAGCCCTATTCAAGATGTGCCTAAAAAGGGAGGCATGACTGTTGTTAAAAATGAAAAGAATGAATTAATCCCCCAGAGAACCATTACTGGATGGCGGCTGTGCATAGATAATCGAAAACATAACAAAGCAACCAAGAAAGATCACTTTCTGTTGCCCTTCATTGATGAAATGTTGGAGTGACTGGCGAATCACTCTTTCTTCTATTTCCTTGATGGGTATTCAGGTTATCACCAGATTTTGATTCATCCAGATGACCAAAGCAAAACCACCTTTACATGTCCATATGAAACTTATGCTTACCGTAGGATGTCTTTTGGGCTAAGTAATGCTCCAGCTTCTTTCCAAAGATGCATGATGTCTATATTTTCTGATATGATTGAAGAAATCATGGAAGTTTTCATGGATGATTTTTCTATTTATGGAAAAACTTTTAATGATTGTCTTGAAAATTTAGACAAAGTTTTGCAAAGATGTGAAGAAAAGCACTTAGTCCTTAATTGGGAGAATATCATTTCATGGTAAGAGAAGGCAGAGTGCTTGGACATTTAGTGTCCGAAAGAGGGATTGAGGTAGACAGAGCTTCATAAAACATTTTTCACATATTGCTAGACCACTTACAAATCTTTTGGCTAAGTATGTTCCCTTTGAATTTGATGATGCATGCTTGAAATCTTTTAATTTTCTTAAGAAAGTACTCATCTCTGCACTAATCATTCAACCCCCTAATTGGTCGCTACCTTTTGAAATTATATGTGATGCTAGTGATTATGCTCTGGGGGCAGTTTTGAGGCAAATTAATGATAAAAAGCATCATGCAATTGCTTATGCTAGCAAAACTCTGACAGGACCTCAACTTAATTATGCAACAACTGAAAAAGAATTCCTAGCTATTGTTTTCGCTATTGATAAGTTTAGATCTTACTTAGTAGGAGCTAAGGTGATTGTTTATACTGATCATGCTGCTTTAAAATACCTGCTCACTAAGAAAGATGCTAAACCTAGACTTATAAGGTGGATTTTGTTACTCCAAGAATTTGATTTAGAAGTAAAAGATAAAAAAGGAGTAGAAAATTATGTTGCTGATCACTTGTCCATAATGCAGTTTGAGAATTCGTAGGAACTACCCATCAATGATTCACTGCGGGACAACATGCTCTTTAAAGTCACAAAATCGGACCCCTAGTACGCAAATATTGTTAATTTTATGGTTGCAGGTTATGTACCACCAAGGGAGAACAAAGGAATCTCATCTATGAAAGTCATCTCCACATATGGGATGAACCATACCTCTTTAGAGTCTGCTCTGATGGCCTACTCAGAAGGTGTGTACCGGTAGAAGAAGGCATTAAGATTATAGAACGATACCACTCATCACCATATGGAGGACATTATGGTGCATTCCGTACTCATTCGAAGATCTGGCAAAGTGGATTCTTCTAGCCAACCATGTATTTAGATACAAAGGACTTCATCCGGAGGTGTGGAGCGTATCAGAGGTATGGGAATATCAATTCAAGAGATGCTATGCCACTCACCAACAACCTCTAGGTCGAGCTTTTCGATGTCTGGGGTATTGACTACATGGGACCATTTTCAAAGTCAAAGAACTGTGAATACATCTTGGTGGTAGTTGACTATGTCTCCAAGTGGGTTGAAGCCATACCATGCAGAGTTGCTGATGATAAGAACTCTAAAAAGATGTTTGAAGAGACAATATTTCCAAGATTTGGAGTTCCAAGGATGGTGATTAGTGATGGAGGAACTCACTTCACTGACAAGAACTTTCACAACTACTTGCTAAAACATGGAATCCATCATAACGTCACTACTCCATACCACCCTCAGACAAGTGGCCAAGCAGAAACATCAAATAAATAAATCAAGAACATTCTACAAAAGACGGTCAATGAGATAGGGACTACATGGAAGGATAGACTACCTGATGCACTATGGGCTTATAGAACAGCCTATAAAACACCACTTGGGATGTCACCATATCAACTCGTCTATGGAAAGACTTATCATCTACCTATTGAGCCAGAATTCAAGGCTCACTAGGCCATCAAGTGATGGAACATGGACTTTAAAGCCGCAGGAACCAAGAGGAAGATGCAACTCTTTGAGCTTGATGAATGGCATGAAAAAAGCATATCATAACACCAAGATATACAAGGAGGGAACAAAGAGATGGCATGACAAGAGGATCAAGAAGAAGGAGTTCGCCCCAGGAGATAAGGTATTACTTTTTAATTCTAGGGTCAAATTATTCGGGCATGGAAAACTTTGGAGCAAATGGGAAGGACCATTCAAGGTGATAAGCACCTCGTCGCATGGAGCGGTAACACTTCAAAATGATGAAGGTACATTATTCAAGGTAAATGGCCACCGTCTCAAGATCTTTTTAGAACCTAAAAACCACCTAAGGATTTGGATGAGGTAGACTTTCTGATTTTACCATATATTTACACCACTACCATCCTCTTTATGTTTCGTAACGCATAAATATACTTTTTGAGATCAGATAGGGATTAGAAACCACCATGAGAAAAACCCTATGAGAAGATGACATGTGGGGCTGGCTGGCCCACCTGTCAGTCCCCTCGTGCCCGGTCAATTCTCTCGTGTCTTCTAGATCCTTCCCCTCCACAATGCCACAGTTTTTCGACGCATTTGGTTTTTTTCCTTATTACAAGACCTCTAATGGATAGATCTTGACCCCTGCTACTAGTTGTTCCCCCTATATAAATGAGCCCCTGCCTGCTTCCATAGCCATCCCATCAAAGCCTCCTTTCTCCAACAGCAGCAAAGCTCTCCTCCTCCCTAGTTCCAATGGCTAGAAAAGAGATCGCCCCCTTCGGTTTGGATCTAAACTAGAAGCCCAACGCTATGGCGCTAAGCGCCGTCCTACCGCAAGAGATAGCTCCCATTCGTCCCAACCAATCCTACTATGCCCAAGCTATCCGTCGTTCGGTGATCGCTCCACCACCACCGCGTTCACTTCTTGAAGACAAGCCACGTCCGCAGAAGCCTCAGCTAGATGCCCAAAAGTTGATCAAGGTGACAAAGGAGATCAACCTCCTACCTCCGAAGGGACACGAGGTGCTGACCGGAGTGAAGACCAATAAGTTTGGAGATGTTACATGCACAAAGTATGCGTCGGTCACCCCTCGTACAATCATCAATGGAGTCCGGGCTCTACCGGAGCAGATCAAGTTTTTCCCCCCTAAGAAGAGGAAGGCGCCACTAACTATTCCAAAAAATGATGAGAAGCATCCATGGACGATTATTGCACTCTTGGAGAAAAAGATTGAAGATCTCTCAGATGTTGTATATACTTTAGAATAGAAAATTAACGAAGAACACATTTATCGCAACAGCCTGCAACAAGATTTAAACGCTTTGAATCATTTTATTGCCAAGACTAGGAAGTAAAAGAGAGATAGTTTTTGATAAGGCACATGTGGTTAGGTCAAGTGTTTAAAGATAGTATGTTTAGGTTACTTGCTTAGCTCAGATTGTTAGAGTGGTTGAAGTTTGTGTTTAGGTTGGTTTGTGTAATAAAGTGCCTTATGATATTAATGCAGTCTTATTATTATTATCTGCTCTCTATTTCTTTTGGATATGAGTTTTGTCTCCACATCTTGTGCATAAAGGTATACAGGAAAACAAATATGAGGGAGACACACCGCAACAACAAGATAGAATTTAATCACAAAATTTACGAAGTTCGAGAAGTAATGGACCAAGGACCATGTGTAAAGAAGCCTACCTCGAGTAGCTCCTGCAGTAGGCCACCAGGGCTCCTCTTTGGTCTGGCCGGCCCATCATGGTGCCACCTCACCCCGAGCTTTATCCTTGGTTAGGTTTGAGCCCAATATGTTCCATTTTCACATGTTTTGCTTTCCGTTTCGAACCAAATTGAAAAACCTTTGATAAACAACTTTAAAACATGAGGAAAGATTATTTCAGTCATGACTAAAGGATAGACTCACAAAATACTTTTCCTAGAAGTCTTGCCATTGTTGGGAACTTGTTATTAGGGACCCCCATGCTACTTAAGTTGTTGTGTAATGAGATATAGTAGAATAATGAGAACTTGATTCTTGATGTCTCGTTAATTGGAGAATTTTATTTCAAAAGGTAAAAAGAATAGCTACACCTCTCCTTTATGGTAAGCAATGTCCCACCAGAGCCAAACATGATATGATAGACTAGGAAATCTTCTACCTATACTACTTGTCATTGTGTTGAGTTTGGTCAAACCTTGTGACCCTTGTTGAGACACTTATCATGCTCTCAAGATCAAGATCACATACACTTCACATATATCTGCTGCTCCTACACTAGGGGTACACAAAAACATGTTTTCATCCACCCAAAAATGTTCTACTCCTGCATTGGGAATAGACACAAAAAATATGTTTGTTAGGATAAAAGCTTCAAGTTCTTGTAAATGTCTCTCTTGAAAAGATTCAATTGCAGAAAAAGAGGCATGGGCTATGCAAAAAAAATTCATAAAAGAGAAGAAAAGAAAAGGTATTGGAAAAAAAGACACATGTTCGATATATCTAAAACAATGGTTACTTAGATGCCCGCCTAAAAAAGAAAGAGAGATGAATAAGATAGCCCATGTTTTCTTGCAAAGTATTTTCAAAATTTCAAACAAGAGAGATATGTTTCAAGGAGCATAGAAGAAATAGGTTAGCCATCATATACATATCCACACACATGCACATCTTGATCTAAGAGTATGACATTTCTCTCCTTGGATCCTTGTTTTGACTTTACAATATATGTAATGCAAGTATGTTCTCATATTTATCCCTACCTGAGCTCCACATAAGCTTTTAGAAGTAGGCAAAAAGAAGGCAAAGTCAGTAATGCCTTGGTGAGGATCCAAAAATACTACATATTGAGTGATTTGAGAGTACTACAAATGGAGAAGGTAAGCTATGCTTTGTTTTCAAAAATCTCAAAATGTTTCTCCAATTGACTTGACTGAAGGAAGATGGTGATTTGTTTCAAGCTGTTTAATTCTTCAACCGCCCAAAGTTTTATGGTAGACACTTTGAATCATGTAGTGCATGTATAGCTGGGAATGGTTTTATGTTGATGTTTTGTCCTAAGGTTATGTCTTTTATCGAGGATGAGTAAAAGCCTAAGTGTTGGGGAGTTTGTTGATAGTAGTTAACATTCATCATAAACCGTCAATATAACTTGCATAAATGACTAAAATGGATCACCAACATAGACTTAGGGGTTTTAACTGACAAATTCTATGAGTTTTGGTGAATCTATGTTTTCAGCAGGATTTAATCAGAAAACCACCAAGGAGGGCCTATTCATTAAAGGAAATCACGGAATTCCGCAGCGTAAACATTATGGGAAGACTCTAGAAGACTCCAGGAAGCTCTCCATCAAAGCGGAGCCTGAGCCACTGACAAATGGGGCTAGCTGGCCCCACCTGTAGCCCCTCGTTGCTATGTCAGTTCTCCACCACCTTAAGGATTGCATCTCTGCCGTTTATTCAAGTCGGTTTCATCCGAGGGCTCAGGATTGATGCTCTAGCATATATACCAACCTTCACCCCCCCCCCTCTAGGGTATTGGCATTTGATCCTGAGAGCCTAAGGGCTAGAAACCCTAATCCATATCTCCCTCAGGATTAGAGCTAGCAATCAAGAGAAGATTACAATAGGATCTAGTATTATATTAGAGATAGAGAGATAGAGTGAGAGGGAAGAGTTTCGGAGGAGTCCCGGCCTATCGGTGCTCTCTCTACGGCTTATACCCTGGCAAAATCAAGTTCTTCTTGAGCTTGCTTCTAAGATTTCTCTCGTAATCAACTTCTAATTCAAGTAAGCATCTTGTTCATATTGTTCTTCAGGTTTGCGACTCTCTTTGAGTACTTTAATCCTTGCAGCTCCTGGGTTAAAGTAGTATTCGTAGTGTAAGCATGGTGCTTAGACTCGGTTACTCGTGGATGTACCCTACTTTTCGGATCGGTGGTAGCTCACTAGGGTGACTCTTATAGCATCATTGAATCCTTTGTAGTCCACCTCCCGTTAGTAGGCCTAGCAAGACCTTGTTACTATAGGGAACATACTATGTCTGTGTTTTCTCTAGTAATATTCCTAGAATTGAACAATAGAAGACAAAGCTCACTGAAGTTAGAACTAGAAGACCTCTATGATCTCCTCTACGCTCCTATTATCTAGCCTTGATAGTGAAGTTGGGTTAAGTTAGATTTGGTTATTCTCACACATGTTTCCTTGAGTTCGATATAAAATTGGGTACTCCCGGTGAAGTGCTACATCGGTATAATATCCATGCGCTTGTGGATTATTCTGTGTGCATTAATTTATACCAACAATGACCCACCATGACCATGACCCCCCATTGTGCTTAGCAAACCCATTCTTGGGCCAGTCCTTAGAAGAGCTCGAGGCCACAAAAGGGATAGCGGCAGGGAGGAGATGGGCCCCTACGGTTCTAATCGATGGTGTGGAGGCACATGACCATGTCTCCCTATGTCTGAGTCATCGGCTTTGAAGTCGACCAGGTTGACCCCCTCTGGGGGAGGCATCTTGCCATCTGGCTGCTGCAGAGGCGGTTGGGGACCAACGAGCTTGACGGCCGATGATTTATGGGACGTCTCTCGATGAGGCACAACTGAACTCCATGTCAATTGGGGAGGATATCGGGCCATGTTCGGATTACCCATCGACCCCGACAGGGCGCACCGCTCCGACCGCGTGGTTATGGTGAACATGCCTCTCCCCACATGGGGCAAAGCCAAACCTGCCTGTAACAGGGCATCATGACCTCTTGAGGTGAGCAGAGACACCAAAAAATAGGAGTTCAGTCCCCCAACCCTATAAGGGGGTCAAGGCCAAGCCATGACCGAAACTCCTCTCGGCATCTCCAGGTCTAATGACCTAGGGCTAGCTTCGAAGGCTCACAAACCGTCAGAGGTCCATGACCTCTCTAGGAGAGATCAACAAAGCAAACAACTAGGGTAACACAAAAGAGTCTTCCTCGTGAAGCGAGGTGGGGCCCAAATCATGATCATGGCTCGGTCACATGAAAAAAATAAAAGGTCCAAGACCCATGAGCCAACGCACGATCACAGAAAACCTCATGAACACGCTAAAAGAGGTCGAGGATACATTTCCTCGCATCAAGCCAAGAGCCATGACCCTGATCCCATGACCCAAGGGCTCACGATAGGCACAAAAAGAAATCCAAGCATATAGAAAAGAGCATTCTTTTCGCTTAAATCCCTTAAAGTACAAGAGCAGTTGAGCCACTTGAAAAGGTACTGAGCCATGGCACTGCCACCTAGGTGGTGTCGTTGGGGCCCCAGAGGCACCTGCTACAAGTGCAGAAGGAAGAAGATGAGAAATCGCTTTGCTTCCCTTGTCGTAGCACTATAACCTCTAGGGCAGAAAGACATGGGGAGGAAAAGATGGGGGCAGGACCAAGCCCATAGGCCACCACCATCATGCTTCAAAAGGCATGATGGAGACACCAAGGGATGGCAACGCCTTCCCTAAACCTTAGGGAGCCCCCTAAGGGTGGCCTGCAGGCTCTGGGAGCAGTTGGTTGTAGTCCTTGGTGCTTGTCTTTCAGCGAGGGCCTACGACTAGCCTGAACACCACCTCAATCCTACCCCTCTCACAAGTTCCCTTCTAGCACCAGTGGTTGAAGGGGCGATATTGGCTCTGGCCACCACAAACGACCCCTAGAGGGAAATATGATGGGAGCCACATGGCTCTCTTCAAACTTCTCTCTCCCATTCCCTCGCTCTCTCAGTAGGAAATGTAGAGAGCGATTTATAGTTACACCCATGAGTGCCTCAAATGGTAGAAGGGTCTCCATTTATAGGCTAGGGACAGACTAAGCAGCCTAAAGCCCCCACATCACATGGTGAACCATGGGAGGCCACAGCCAATGTCAGATGCCCACATGAGGTTGGAGAAATTGAGATCTTCTCAAAGGTAGGGCCAGTACAGTGTCGATGAGACCACTCAGACCAACCTGGGTCACAAACCCTACATAGCAGGGCTCAGTGGTTAGGTACCATATTGTTAGGGCATCCTAATAGGGCTGAGCACAACAACCACCTACCGCATTGAACGCACCAACCCGCAAGGGGTCAAGCGATGAAGCTCGAACAGGCCACGACTACAAACCAGCACCCGGCACAGCGCTTTCATGATTACTTCATAATTAGGAAAATGCTCAGGGGCTGCTGTCGGGGTCATAACCCTAGGGTGTCTTAAGGCACCAATTAGTTTGTAGGCCAAGCGGCCCATGTGACATCTGTTGGCGAAAGCCCGAGCAATCGAGGCCCAGCCGAGCCAAGCGAACTAGGCTAGACACCCAGGCTAGGGTTAGCCATGACCCTTCCTTCTATCTTAGCCGCATAACGAAAAGAAGACTCATGACCTCATCATCGTCCTGACCCCCGGGAGGAATAGGGAGAGGTCACACCTAGCCAAACTTGCCCGCTCTAACAAGAGTAGGCACGCCACATTAAGCCCGCAAGGACTGAGGGGACAGCGGTCACCTCGGTCTGGTCAAACACCACCCCTGCACCACATGGCATGGACAAGACAACACCGCCCAAGGCGGTGATGGCCAGTACAGAGCCCACCATCTAAATATGGCCCGACAAGATGCCTATACGATTCTACCCACTATGGGATGGGATCCACAATGAGGGCCTTGACTTAGAAGCCATCCAACCCGGCGAGAGCCATGACCCTAGCAGTCGAGACCATGGCCCTCAGCTCCTCAAGCCCACAGGGCGAACGACGACTCAGGGCGGCTACCAACTCCTGTACGATGCCCCCGGAAACCAGGAGGTGATGATGAAGAACACGGTGGAGACCACATCGCATAGGATGGCTAGCGAACAACCACTGTGCCTACAGTGCCACCATGGCCAGCACCGTAGCACCACATCACACCAAGCCATGACGTGGCCACAAGACCATGATGACAACCATGCCTAAACGTGCTCCACAAGGTGGCGTAGCTTGCAAGCCAAGTGTCGCACCCAATTTTGCATAGCAAAACCAAGTACTCATATATGTGCGCCCAGGATGTCCAACCACACACATATATCACAAATTGCAATAGTATCAAAGTAAAGTACTTATTACATCACATATCTCATCATAAAGTTAATACAAAGTTTGCTCAATGGCAATATTATTACAATCACAGCGGAATAACTAGCCCAAACTGCCACAGGGACTCCAACTAGTGAACGTCTCCCTAGTAGTCCTGGACATCCTCTAGGAACTCTTCATATCCATTATCTGTTACCCATCTGGGATTTTTATTGGATGTAAAGCAAGTGTAAGCTCACCATGCTTAGCAAGTATATCAAAGGGATCTACGAGGCTCAAAAGGCTTGGTTCGCAATTTTAGTTGATCAAACTTTAGCATCCTGAATCACTACTTTAATGAACAGTCACAATTCCCAAGTGATATTAAAGTATAGTCATGTTTATCTCAATTCCCAACCATCCACCACCCATAGTAACCACTAATTTTGAAGGATCCAGACCGCTCGTATCCATGCGCATGGCTGTTATAACAGGTTAAATATTTCTGTAGAAATTATACATCTTTACCCACCGAACCGTGATTCCCAATGCCGAGGTTCACGAGGCCCACTACACCTCTTCCCAGGAAGTGTGGTAGGGTTTCACTATGAAACCCTTAGCTAGTTGCACTAACAAGTTGTAGCTATTAAGGAGTGGCACACGTGGGCATCGCAGCACGGTGCACACATCCTAGCAGAAAAAGAAAAGATACCCTCTTACCCTTACTAGAAGCTATAGACAAGCTAGTACAATCTAGTTAATAGGTTAAAGTCAGAGCCATATGACACTTGGGGTTGTACAGAACCTCTTGGGTTGTTGCTTCATGATTAAGTCCTTATGGAGAGGCACTAGAGTACTCAACCACGTACTCTAGCTGCCTATCTGTTACTACAAAGCTTCATTTTATCACATTGCATATAGCCTTTAGTCATGTTTAACAATTATTTTATGTTAAGCACTGCAGCATCTATCCAAAATGCCTACCCAAAAACCCCAGGTATCAAGGATATGTGGTACAAATAATCATCTAGGTAAAGTCCTTAAAGGCATTTCAAATTAAACACATGCATGAATATGAATGGTAATAGTTCATAGGTAACAAGGGGCCTTTGGTACACTTGCCTTCCTCAAAGTTGTCCTAGAAGTACTGCTGATCCTGCTGTGGGTCCTCTGTCACCTCAAATGGCTCACCCTCTAATCGTGTTCCAATCACCAATCAAGCATCATTCCAATCATTACATGCATACAAGATATACTTCTATTAGAATAGTACACCAAACAGTAAAAACATAAGTTGAAAAGCTTATAAATCTATTCTACGTATTGCTACAAACACGTGAGCGAAAGAATCACTCAAATCGGACTTAAAACGCGAAAGTTATGCATGAAATAAGATGTAATGGCATTCCTGTAAATAAACCAAACCTATTTTTGAATTAAAACAATTTAAAATATGAATATTCACGATTATAGGACTGTGGGTACTAATTCTGAAAATATAGGGGCCTAAATGAATAAAAATAGGACTAATATGCAATTACTTTGAATTAAAATGGATTGCGGGTTGAATCTATGAAAATAGAAGGGTTTTTCTGCAAAACTGTACGCGGCTTGACTGCGGGTTTGACCGCGGCGCTGACTGGATGACATGTGGCGCTCTAGGGTTGGATCGGTGCACCACATGGCTCAGTAGATGCGCTGACGCGGCACTGTGGATGGGTCTATGGGTCCATGGTGGACCGGTTATGATCTAAACCGGTACGGTTAGATCTCGACCATCCAGTCAACATCCGACGGCTCCTATTGACTTCTGTGGCTGTACAGTAACGCCGGCGAGCACACCATGGCCGCCAATGAGGCTACCACGGCGGTGAACCTCGGTACGGTGGTTTCCGCCATCTCGAGACAAAACAAAAGCACCTACATGACCTACGGAACCTCGTGAACTCATTGAGATGCAAATCATGGGTGAAAACACGTCGGTGAGCTGGTTCTGTGGCGGCGCCATGGCCAGCGTCAACTGGAGGTCACCGGTACGGCATTCCAGAGCGCAAGACGGTGAACAGATGACATGGGAAGGATGGGGATCTCACCGCAAGTTGATGGGAATGGTCTGTGGCGTTCGAGATAGGCTCTAGAGGCGGGTCGTCGACGGCGGTGGCGGCTGGAGAAGAAACAACGGCGCGGTGAGGGAAAATTATGGCAATGGTGACTCAAAACGCAAAATCGACGTTACCTATGGCTAAGGGAGAACTTGGCGGAGCTCGGCGGGTCAGCGGCATCGAGGTCCGAGGCGCGGGTGAGGGTGGATTACGGTGGCGGTGACTGGTGAGCGCGAGTAGGGGATGGGAGAAGAAAGACGTGTAGCTCGGAGCTTTATAGGCAGGGCAATGCGTGTTAGAAGGAAAGGGAGTGGGGAGATCAGGCGGGATTGGTCACCTGCCATATGTGGGCGACGGCGGTGGCTTTCCATGCCGGGCAGCGCCATCAGCGGCGGTGGAGAAAGGAAAGCGCCGGGGGAAGAAGAAAGGAAAGAAGGGGCACGACGCTGACGGGTGGGCTTGCGTCGTAGCAAGGAAGAAAATGGCTTGTGGGCGGCTGGCTGGCAGGGCCAGCGCACAGTGAGAGGGAGAGAGTGGATGGGCAGCGTGTGCGGGTGATGAAGGCTGAGCGGAGCAGGCCGAACTGGGCTATGCGGTGCACGCGTGGGAGAAAAAGGGAGGCACGCGGAGCAGGCTGGTGCGGGTAGGCCGTGCAGGAGGAGAAGAGAAGGGAGGAAGGGGAGGCGTGGCTGGACCACCAGTGGGCCAGCACGGAAAGGGGAAGAAAAAGAAAGGCCGGGCTGATTCGGTTGGGCTGAAAATGGAAGAAAGATAAATTTTTTAAAAACAAAACCTTCTCCAAATCTATTTTTCATTTCTAAGCCAAATTCAAATGGAATTTGAATTCAACTTCAAATCATCTAGCCCTACACTCAACCAAAAATTATATGCTTCGGCATGAACGCAACAAACATGTTTCTAAACCTTATACTTACTTTTATTAACCCATGTTTATTATTTGGCCTAAGTTAAAAATACCTAGAAAAATTAATAAATGCTAAGAGCTAATTGCTAATTTGTAGTAAAATTTTTTGGGTGCTACAAACCTACCACCCTTAAGATGAATCTCGTCCTCAAGATTCGGATGGTTCAAAGAGATTGGGATAGTTAGTTCTCAGATCTTCCTCTCTTTCCCAAGTTGCCTCATCCACAGAGTGTCTGTTCCACTGAACATCGCACATTCTTATTATCTTGCTCCTTGTGATTCTCTCCGATGTTTCCAAGATTCTCACTAGATATTCTTTGTATGATAGATCCCCTCGGATATCTAGTTCTTCCAAAGGTAGTTGTTCCTCAGGTACTCTCAAACATTTCTTAAGTTGCGACACATGGAAGACATCATGAACACTTGAGAGCTGCTCCGGTAATTCTAGCTGGTAAGCAACTTCTCCTCTCCTGTTGATGATCTTGAATGGTCCCACATACCTGAATGACAACTTTCCCTTGGTATGAAATCTCTTAACTCCTTTCATAGGTGATACTTTGAGATAAACAAAGTCACCGATTTCAAACACCAAATCTCTTCTTCTCGTGTCCGCATAGCTTTTCTACCGAGACTGTGCAACCTTCAAGTTTTGCATTATTGTTTGTACTTGTTTTTCTGCCAGTTGCAAAACATCTGGTCCAAAGACTTGACTTTCCCCCATTTAATTCCAAAACAATGGGGTTCTGCACTTTCTACCATACAATGCCTCAAACAGTGCCATCTTAAGACTCTTTTGGTAGCTATTATTATAGGAGAATTCGGCATAGGGCAAACTCTTATCCCAACTTGTCCCATACTGCAGAGCACAAGCTCTTAGCATATCCTCTAAGATCTGATTAGTCCGCTCGGTCTACCCATCTGTCTAAGGATGGTAAGCTGAGCTAAAGTTCAACTTCGTATCCATGGACTCATGCAATTTCTATCAAAAATGTGATGTGAACTGTGTACCCCTATCTAAAACAATCTTCTTTGGTACTCCATGTAAACATACAATCCTTTCCATGTATAACTCTGCCAACTTTGCACCCAAATAAGTTATCTTGACCGGAATGAAATGTTACACTTTTGTCAGACGGTCTACAATTACCTAGATAGAGTCAAATCCTCTCTGTGTCTGGGGTAATCCAACTATAAAGTCAATTCTAACTTCTTCTCATTTCCACTCGGGTATCTTCATAGGTTGTAGCAAACCTGTTGGCCTCTAATGTTCTACCTTTACTCTTTGGCACGTGTCACATATGGCCACATGTTCAGCTACATCTCTCTTTAGTCCATACCACCAGTATCTCTCTTTAAGATCAAGATACATTTTAGTACTCCCTGGGTGTATGGAATAGGCTGAGTCATGAGCTTCCCTCAAGATAGACTCCCTAATAGATTTCACTTCTAGCACACAAATCCTTTTGCCAAACCATACTGTCCCTTGATCATCCATGTGGAATCCTGGGGCTTTACCAATCACTATACGTTCCGCAATATCCTTGATCCTCTCATCATTCAGCTGTCCCTTACGAATCTCTTGTTCCAGAGTAGGTTCTACCTCTAACTCCATGGTGTTAGCCACAATACCCAAATTCAGGTATTTGAACTCCTCACACAACTCTTTAGGTAGTTGAGTTGTATAGGCCATGTTCACATAACTCCTCCTACTCAAGGCGTCTACTACAACATTAGCCTTTCCCGGGTGATAGTGTATATCCAAATCATAATCCTTGATTAACTCTAGCCATCTGCGCTACCTCAGATTTAGATCTAGCTGTGTGAATATGTACATCAAACTCTTATGGTCCGTATAAATCTCACACTTATGACCAATCAGGTAATGCCTCTAGATCTTGAGAGCATGTACCACGGCTGCTAACTCTAGATCATGAGTCGGATAATTTAACTCATGTTTTCTCAGCTGTCTGGATGCATAGGCAACAACTCTACCTTCTTGCATAAGAACGCCGCCTAGACCTTGCCGTGAGGCATCACAATAGATGGAGAAGCTTTTGGTGAGATCAGGTAAGATGAGCACTGGGGCAGAAGTCAGTCTCTTCTTCAACTCCTCAAAATTGTCCTGACATTGCTTAGTCCATACAAATTTGGCATTCTTCTCTAACAAAGCAGTCATGGACTTTGCTAACTTAGAAAATCCCTCGATGAATCTCCTATAGTACCCAGCCATACCCAGAAAACTCCGAATCTCACTAACATCCTTAGGTGGCTTCCAACTCAACATATCTCTAACCTTCTTGGGATCTACTGCTACTCCTCCATTAGAGATTATGTGACCAAGGAAAGATACTTCTTTTAGCCAGAACTCACATTTGCTAAACTTAGCATAAAGCTAATGTTCTCTAAGCTTCTGCAACACCAACCTCAAATGTTCTTCATGTTCTTCTTAATTCTTAGAGTACACTAATATGTCATCAATGAACACAACGACAAACTTGTCAAGGTACAACATGAACACTTTGTTCATCAGATACATGAAGTAAGCAGGTGCATTTGTCAGACCAAAGGACATGACTGTGAACTCATACAGTCCATATCGGGTCACAAAAGCAGTCTTGGGGATGTCAGTATGCCTTATTCTCAACTGATGGTATCTAGATCGAAGGTCGATCTTGGAAAACACACAAGCCCCTTTCAATTGGTCAAACAAGTCATCGATTCTAGGTAGTGGGGACTTGTTCTTAATTGTAACCTCATTAAGTGATCTGTAATATATGCACATTCTCTGTGTACCATCTTTCTTCTCTACAAACAGTACTGGTGCACCCCAGGGTGAAGAACTAGGTTGAACATAACCCTTATCTAACAATTCCCTTAATTGTTTTCTTAAGTTCTGCTAATTCATTCACTCCCATTCTATAGGGTCTCTTAGCTATGGGTGCAGTTCTAGGTAAAAGTTCAATTATAAACTCGATGTCTCGTTGAAAGGTCCTTGTTTGGTTTTGGTAATTGAGTGACAACCTAGGTGGACTAATTGTGTTTATGTGAGATACACAGGTGATTAGTCCATAGGTACATGTGTGTGAGCAACATATGCCATGAAGGTGAAAATGGCTTAGAGATGTTGCAAAGCTCACACATGTGATGATGAAGGAGCTTAAAATGCACATGAGACATGACATTGAGTCATGTGATCAAGGTGGAGAAGATCAAGACAAGACTTGGCTTGATGGACCGGTTGCAAGCATGAAGGGCAAGTCGAAGGCTTTGGAGTGATGGACCACGTGGCGGTGAAGCTTGAGCAAGACTTGGCGCCGATGGACGATGGCAACGGTGAAGAGCAAGTAAAGTCAAGATCGATGAACCAATATGATCACGTGATGATATGAAGTGGATCATATCATTGTTGATCGTGTTGGTGCATGTGTTGCATCGACATTGAAGGAGATGGAATGGAATGCGCAAGGCAAAGGTATAACCTAGGGCATTTCATTTCACCGGTCATAGGTGTGTAGAGAAGTTTATGACCGGGTTTAGGATAGATGGCCGTGCTATCAAGAGGGGCAAACTTGTTTGCATATCGGTCATCTAGTGCCACTCGAGTGATCTAACTTTGCATTATCGCTAGGATCGAGTGGCGTGGCAAGTTGAGTGGCTAACATCCTTTGGGAAATGATTGTGAAAATGCTAACACACATACACATGGTGGTGTACACTTGGTGGTGTTGGCACATTTACAAAGGCGGTGGTGTTTGCAGGGTTGAGATGGGTTTGGGTCCCTCTCTCCCTCCCACCGAGCTTGCGAGGCGGGATTTGGCGCTTTCGGGAAAATGGGAGTGCCTATTTTCTATTGCGCCGGATGCAAATTCTTGTGGTTAGCACACTTGAGCAAGGGTGAAGAGAATGGAGGAGATGCCAGCATCGGTCAAGTGACCGGACACTGACTGCCTGCGTCCGGTCGCGCTGACGTGGAGTGACGTAGAAGCTGGAGTGTGACCGAACGCTGGCTACGTCCGATCAAGTGTGACCGGACGCGTCCGGTCGAGGTCAGTACCTTACTGGAAATGACCGGACGCTGGGGGTTCAGCGTCCGGTCAGTTGAAAGCTGCTGCGTTCGGTCAAGTCAAGTGACCGTTGGAGTCGGGACACGTGGCCGTCTGTAGGCGACCGGACGCTGAAGTCCAGCGTCCGGTCAACTCGACCGGAGCGTCCGGTCGGCCCGACCGTTGCCCAGTGAAGGGGTAACGGCTAGTTTAGCCCTTGGGGCTATAAATAGAAGTGGCCTTCGGCCATGGCTGGTGTGGAGCACCTTGGGGGACTTTGTGTCCATGCTTGAGAGTGCTTAGGAGCCCTCCATCACACATATACTTGATAGTGATCATTCGATTGTGTGAGTGAGCGATTCTAGTGCGATTGCATCGTGAGGTTGCATCGAGTGGCACTAGGTGATCGAGTTGCAAGCCGGTGGTGCTTGTTACTCTTGGAGGTTGCCACCTCCTAGATGGCTTGGTGGTGGTCTCCGTCGAAGTGCGCAAGAAGCTTGTGCGGCGCTCCGGAGAAGTGCTTGTGAGGGGCATTGTGCTCGCCCCGTGGGAGCCACGAAGAGCAACTCTAGTAAAGCGTGTCATTGAGCTACCCTCACTCAAGGGGTAGGTTCTTGCGGCGCCCGACGTGCGGGCTTAGCGGGTGATGCTAATTAGCCGCCGAACCACCAAGTGAGCGGTCGACACAACGGGGACTAGCGTGTTGGCAAACACATGAACCTCGGGAGAAAAATCATCGTGTCAACCTTATTCTTCCTGTTGGTATGCATCCCCGTTACACAAGCTTGCAATTACTTTTATACATATTAAGCTTGTGTAGTTGCTCTTATAATTAGATAGCTTGTGTAGCTTGCTAATTACCTTCTTGCTTTTGTAGCATAGAAGTAGCTCCCTTGCGTGGCTAATTTGGTTTTAGTAACCTTGTTAGTCACATTGCTTAGTTTGTGTAGCTAAGTATTTGCGCTCTCTAATTAGGCATTGGTTGCCTTGTTATTGAGCATTGCTAGTGAGCTTAGTTAGCTTTGTGCTTTTGCTTACTAGCATGTGTAGGAGCTCCCTTGTTGCTTAAAGTACTAGAGGCATAGGTTTGTGTGACCTTGCTCCTAGCATTGGTTAGGTGAGCTCTAACTAGCCCGGCACCTTTGTTGCATAATTGTTATCTTTGCAAGGTGCTAGTGAACATATATAGTGGGGTATAGTCTTGGCTAGACCGATAGTTTTTAATTCCGCATTTGTATCGGTTAGCCGACGCGATTAATTTTAGAAAAGACTATTCACCCCCCTCTAGTCGCCATCTCGACCCTTCATTCGTTCAGGTGGCATACCTAGCAATTCCTCAGAGAAGATATCTGGGTACTCATTTACTATCCTTATATCTTCTAAGGTTGTGCCCTCCAACTGATTAACCTGGCAGATCTCTGCAGCTGACTATGTTGCCACATACTCAACTTCCTCTCCGGATGGAGTGGTAAGATTCACGGAGCTATTGCCACAATTAATAACTACCTTCTGCAATCTTAACCAATCCATACTATAGATGACATCAATACCAGATGAGTTTATGACTACAAGGTTTGCTTGAAATTCTACCCCCCTTATGCTGAGACTAGCAGCTAAGCATATCCACTATGCTTTCATTTCCCCTCTAGGTGAGCTTACTAACATGTGTTTCTTCATAACACTTACTGGAATACCATGTTTCTTTATAAATGTATATGCTATGAAGGAATGCGAAGCACCAGAATCAAAAAGTACTGTAGCTAAGTTTGAGTTGACTGAAAACGTACCGATCACCACATCTGGTGCCTCCTGAGCTATTTTAGCAGTCACATGGTTCACCTTTCCCCGTACATAATTCTGCTGCGTGTTAGCCATCCTCTTGGGGCATCTGTTGGAGTAATGTCCTGGCTCTCCACAATTGAAGCATTTATTATAATTAACTGCATTTGGCGCTTTTGGTGCACCATTCCTCTGTGGAGCATTGGGGGCATTGTTCCTCATAGGTACATTGTTGGGCTGCTGCTGGCGCTGAGCTGGTGCCTTGTACTACTACTGTTGCTGTGCACGCTGGGGTTGCTGGTTGCAGTTGAGACCTGACTAACCTTGATAGCGCTGCTGAGGTTGAGCTTGTTGAGGGTTGGCACGGAAGCGAGAGTTGCTCTTGGATTGCTGTCCTTGAAACTTCCTCTTTTTGTCCTCCATCTGGCGGCGCTTGTTCTCGATCACCAAAGCCTTATCCACCAGCTGCTGGAAGCTAGCAAAAGTATGATATAGCAACTGGTACTAGAGACCATCATTTAAGCCCTCCATAAACAACTCCTGCCTCTTCTCGTCCTTATCTACCTCAGTTGGTGCATACCGTGACAATTGTATGAACTTGTCACGATATTCATCAACAGTCATGCTCCCCTGCTTGAGAGCCAAGAACTCCTTCTTCTTTAGCTTCATCAGTCCCGTAGGCATGTGGTGAGAGCAGAAGGCCCTGCGGAACTTGGCCCAAGTGATGGGATTAGCTTCGGTACGGCCAAAGCGGAATGAGTCCCACCAATCCAGTGTAACTCCTTGCAACTGTCCAGAAGCATATAAAACCTTCTCCTTATCATCACACTGGGCAATCTCCAGTTGTCTCTCAATGGCACGTAGCCAGTCGTCAGCCTGGAGTGGGTCGGTAGAATGCTTGAATACAGGTGGGTGTCCTTTTAGGAACTCTCCTCTCTTATCTCTGACATGAGGGGGTGCATTCCCATTTCCTTGCCCCATGTTTTGCATGTTCTGGGCCATCTACTGAAGCAATTGTGTCTGCATCATCATCAGCTCCTCCATGGTGACTGGAGGAGGTGGTGGCAGGTCCTCGCCTCCCTGGTTGTTCCTCCTGGTGTTCACCATCTGTAGATGCATCATATAAGTCTCACATGTCCAAGCATATAACTCTTAAAAGATACTGGTGTAACAAGAGTAGGTGTCACAAGATCAAGACAAGAGATATATGTAGGGTATACAAGAAAGTAATTGTTCTGAACTTCTCTCGCGAGTTGGACAACAGCAGTACAGTAAAACAAGCATATCTCACTCTATGTTTATCATCTTATTGCGTATTTTACCTTTCTAGAAAGATTATGAAATTCTCTACAACTTTCATTTAGAACACTTTTTCAGATTCTGAAGTTTACTTAGTCCAATACAGATGACAAGCAGTACTGTTCCAGAATTCTGACAGCACAGAAACCTCAACTTACAACAGCTGTATCTCACAATTTATAATAGGTATTGAGGTGATTCCAGAGCCAAAAGAAATATGTTGAAGTCTACTTATCTCCATAAAATTTTCATGACCATTGGACAACTAGAACATGAGATATGAACTGATAAAGATAGACTGCTCAGAATGATACAGAATGGATAGCATGATAAAACAAAACCCAACTATTTATTCATAATATCCTTAAACCTTAACCTTAACTAAATGGCCGTGGATATGCCCACAAGTCATCACAATCATATCAAAGATCCAAATCAAACATTGTTCATAATGATAAACATCCAACCATGCAAATAACACTTGTTCAACCATTAAAAGAAAGAAACTAAACACTCTCTTGCGCATCTACGCGTGTTTATTACATATTTTTAAGACTTCTTCCTATGGGTACGGGTCGACGTTGGTGCTGGTGTTGGGGTCTCCAAACTCTCCTCTATTCCTTGGGGGCGACTAAGCAGGTACTCCTGGCGCTTCCACATCTGGACCTCCTTGCTGCTGCTTCAGTATAGCGTTCTCACGGGCAAGCTATAGATAGGCCTTCCCCATGATATCAAGCTCGTCCAGGGCCTGATCCAAGCCAGTGTTGGTCTCAGCCAAGCACAACAAGGTAGGCCTTAGCCTCAGGTTCACCTCTCCAAGTGGTGCAGCGATGTTGCATGTAGACTGGCCGCTCCGACGGCGGGGAAGATATCGGTCGTCCTCCCAGGTGATGTCATCGAAGTGGCGGTCACGGTTGACCACTAGTGCCTATCGAGCTACGTCCCTGATGACGGTCACATGTGTGAGCCATGCAGCGATGGCGTGGTGGATGTAGCTCACCCGAGTCCCCTCATGGATGTACACTTCTGTCTCCCACAAGCCGATGTAGTCGGGGTGGGTCCAATGCTCCGTCCTATACTGAACAGTGCCTCCGGGGTGGTAGCGATGTACAAGTGCGAGAAGCTTGGGGTGGTAGTAGACATCACCCTCCAAGTCATAGTGGATCTCCGCGGTCCACCCCTGAGCCAACAATGCATTGTGATCATCATCACTATCATCACCCCATTTCCACCGTCTCCTCCATCATCACCACCATCACCACCATCACCATCTCCACCATCTCCACCATCATTACCTCCATCAGAATTAGAATCATCAGAGTCATCTCCATCATCGGGGTCACCAGCTCCCTCCTGGCCACCTTGTTCATTCTCCTCCATCGGGTCCTCCTCAGACTCTTCTATCTCAATGGGCTCCTCAAACATGGGCCCCTCTTCTGTTTCTCCATCCATTGGATCCTCCAGCACATCCTCCAGAGGTTCCCCCATGGGCACCTCCACAGGCGGTTCCTCTTCCTAGTTCCTCAGAGCTTCCACCAGATGTGCCGAGACACGCTTGTCCAATGTGAACCTGGTCCTCCTGGTGGGCATCACGATGGTCCTCTTGCGTGGGGTCTGCTTGGTACGGGCCATCTATAAGAATGAAAAGGTTGAGTATTAGAACAAAATAATTTTTGGCATCAGATAAAGAACAGAATATAAGCAAAAAATTTATAGCAAATTAAAGGTAGTAAAATAAATATAATGTGATCCTAGAAACATCCATTTCTAACTAGGTTGATTGTTCTACAGTCAGTTATAGCTCTGATACCAATTTATCGCACCCAATTTTGCATAGCAAAACCAAGTACTCATATATGTGCGCCCAGGATGTCCAAACACACACATATATCACAAATTGCAATAGTATCAAAGTAAAGTACTTATTACATCGCATATCTCATCATAAAGTTAATACAAAGTTTGCTCAATGGCAATATTATTACAATCACATCGGATTAACTAGCCCAAACTGCCACAGGGACTCCAACTGGTGAACGTCTCCCTAGTAGTCCTGGACATCCTCCGAGAACTCTTCATATCCATTATCTATTACCCATACGAGATTTTCATTGGATGTAAAGCAAGTGTAAGCTCACCATGCTTAGCAAGTATATCAAAGGGATCTATGAGGCTCAAAAGGCTTGACACTGCTTGACTACGGTTCACAATTTTAGTTGAACAAATTTTAGCATCCTGAATCACTACTTTAATGAACAGTCCCAATTCCCAAGTGATATTACAGTATAGTCATGTTTATCTCAATTCCCAACCATCCACCACACACAGTAACCACTAATCTTGAAGGATCCAGACCGCTCGTATCCGTGAGCATGGCTGTTATAACAGGTTAAATATTTCTGTAGAAATTGTACATCTTTACCCACTGAACCGTGATTCCCAATGCCGGGGTTCGCGAGGCCCACTACACCTCTTCCCAAGAAGTGTGGTAGGGTTTCACTATGAAACCCCTAGCTAGTCGCACTAACAAGTTGTAGCTATTAAGGAGTGGCACACGTGGGCATCGCAGCATGGTGCACACATCCTAGCAGAAAAAGGAAAGATACCCTCTTACCCTTACTGGAAGCTATAGACGAGCTAGTACAATTTAGTTAACAGGTTAAAGTCAGAGCCATATGACACTCAGGGTTGTACGGAACCTCCTAGGTTGCCGCTTTAGGATTAAGTCCTTATGGAGAGGCACTAGAGTACTCAACCCCGTACTCTAGCCCCCTATCTGTTACTACAAAGCTTTATTTTATCACATTGCATATTGCCTTTAGTCATGTTTAATAATTATTTTATGTTAAGCGCTGCATCATGTATCCAAAATGCCTACCCAAAAATCCCAGGTATCAAGGATATGTGGTACAAATAATCATCTGGGTAAAGTCCTTAAAGGCATTTCAAATTAAACACATGCATGAATATGAATGGTAATTGTTCATAGGTAACAAGGGGCCTTTGGTACACTTGCCTTCCTCAAAGTTGTCCTTTGGTACACTTCTACTAGAACAGTTGCCTTTGGTACACTTCTATTAGAACAGTACACCAAATAGTAAAAACATAAGTTGAAAAGCTTATAAATCTATTCTACGTATTGCTACGAACACGTGAGCGAAAGAATCACTCAAATCGGACTTAAAATGCAAAAGTTATGCATGAAATAAGATGTAATGGCATTCCTATAAATAAACTGAACCTATTTTTGAATTAAAACAATTTAAAATATGAATATTCACGGTTATAGGACTACGGGTACTAATTCTAGAAAATATAGGGGCCTAAACGAATAAAAACAGGGCTGATATGCAATTACTTTGAATTAAAATGGACTACGGGTTGAATCTACGAAAACAGAAGGGTTTTTCTACAAAACTGTACGCGGCTTGACTACGGGTTTGACCGCGGCGCTGACTGGATGACATGTGGTGCTCTGGGGTTGGATCGGTGCACCACGTGGCTGAGTGGATACGCTGACGCGGCACTGTGTATGGGTCTACGGGTCCATGGTGGATCGGTTATGATCTGAACCGGTACGGTTAGATCTCGACCATCCAGTCAACATCGGATGGCTCCTATTGCCTTCTGCCGCTGTACAGTAATGTCAGCGAGCACACCACGGCCGCCGACGAGGCTACCATGGCGGTGAACCCCGGTACGGTGGTTCCGACCATCTTGAGACAAAACAAAAGCACCTACATGACCTACGGAACCTCGCAAACTCATTGAGATGCAAATCGTGGGTGGAAACATGCTGGTGAGCTGGTTCCACGGCGGCGCCATGGCCAGCGTCAACTAGAGGTCGTCGATACGGCGTTCTAGAGCTCAAGACGGCGAATGGATGACATGGGAAGGATGGGGATCTCACCACGAGTTGATGGGAATGGTCTGTGGCATCTGGGATAGGCTCCAGAGGTGGGTCGTCGACGGAGGTGGTGGCTGGAGAAGAAACAACGGCACGGTGAGGGAAAATTCCAGCAATGGTGACTCAAAACGCAAAATCGACGTTACCTACGGCTGAGGGAGAACTTGGTGGAGCTCGGGTGGTCGGCGGCATCGAGGTTCGAGGCGCGGGTGAGGGTGAATTGCGGCGGCGGAGACTTGTGAGCGTGAGCAGGGGATGGGAGAAGAAAGGCATGTAGCTCAGAGCTTTATAGGTGGGGCAATGCGCGTTAGAAGGAAAGGGAGCGGGGAGATCGAGCGGGATTGGCCACCTACCATATGTGGGCGATGGCGGTGGCTTTCCATGCTGGGCAGCGCCATCGACGGCGGTGGAGAAAGGAAAGCACTAGGGGAAGAAGAAAGGAAAGAAGGGGCGCGGCGTTGACAGGTGGGACTGCGTTACAGCAAGGAAGAAAATGGCTTGCGGGTGGCTAGCTGGCGGGGCCAGCGCGCAATGAGAGGGAGAGAGCGGATGGGTAGCACGTGCGGGCGATGAAGGCCGAGCAGAGCAGGCCGAGCTGGGCTGCGTGGTGCGGTTGCGGTGCGCTCGTGGGAGAAAAAGGGAGGTGCGCGGAGTGGGCCGGTGCGGGCAGGCCGTGTGGGAGGCCTGGTGTTCACCATCTGTAGATGCATCATATAAGTCTCACATGTCCAAGCATATAACTCTTAAAAGATACTGGTGTAACAAGAGTAGGTGTCACAAGATCAAGACAAGAGATATATGTAGGGTATACAAGAAAGTAATTGTTCTGAACTTCTCTCGCGAGTTGGACAACAGCAGTACAGTAAAACAAGCATATCTCACTCTATGTTTATCATCTTATTGCGTATTTTACCTTTCTAGAAAGATTATGAAATTCTCTACAACTTTCATTTAGAACACTTTTTCAGATTCTGAAGTTTACTTAGTCCAATACAGATGACAAGCAGTACTGTTCCAGAATTCTGACAGCACAGAAACCTCAACTTACAACAGCTGTATCTCACAATTTATAATAGGTATTGAGGTGATTCCAGAGCCAAAAGAAATATGTTGAAGTCTACTTATCTCCATAAAATTTTCATGACCATTGGACAACTAGAACATGAGATATGAACTGATAAAGATAGACTGCTCAGAATGATACAGAATGGATAGCATGATAAAACAAAACCCAACTATTTATTCATAATATCCTTAAACCTTAACCTTAACTAAATGGCCGTGGATATGCCCACAAGTCATCACAATCATATCAAAGATCCAAATCAAACATTGTTCATAATGATAAACATCCAACCATGCAAATAACACTTGTTCAACCATTAAAAGAAAGAAACTAAACACTCTCTTGCGCATCTACGCGTGTTTATTACATATTTTTAAGACTTCTTCCTATGGGTACGGGTCGACGTTGGTGCTGGTGTTGGGGTCTCCAAACTCTCCTCTATTCCTTGGGGGCGACTAAGCAGGTACTCCTGGCGCTTCCACATCTGGACCTCCTTGCTGCTGCTTCAGTATAGCGTTCTCACGGGCAAGCTATAGATAGGCCTTCCCCATGATATCAAGCTCGTCCAGGGCCTGATCCAAGCCAGTGTTGGTCTCAGCCAAGCACAACAAGGTAGGCCTTAGCCTCAGGTTCACCTCTCCAAGTGGTGCAGCGATGTTGCATGTAGACTGGCCGCTCCGACGGCGGGGAAGATATCGGTCGTCCTCCCAGGTGATGTCATCGAAGTGGCGGTCACGGTTGACCACTAGTGCCTATCGAGCTACGTCCCTGATGACGGTCACATGTGTGAGCCATGCAGCGATGGCGTGGTGGATGTAGCTCACCCGAGTCCCCTCATGGATGTACACTTCTGTCTCCCACAAGCCGATGTAGTCGGGGTGGGTCCAATGCTCCGTCCTATACTGAACAGTGCCTCCGGGGTGGTAGCGATGTACAAGTGCGAGAAGCTTGGGGTGGTAGTAGACATCACCCTCCAAGTCATAGTGGATCTCCGCGGTCCACCCCTGAGCCAACAATGCATTGTGATCATCATCACTATCATCACCCCATTTCCACCGTCTCCTCCATCATCACCACCATCACCACCATCACCATCTCCACCATCTCCACCATCATTACCTCCATCAGAATTAGAATCATCAGAGTCATCTCCATCATCGGGGTCACCAGCTCCCTCCTGGCCACCTTGTTCATTCTCCTCCATCGGGTCCTCCTCAGACTCTTCTATCTCAATGGGCTCCTCAAACATGGGCCCCTCTTCTGTTTCTCCATCCATTGGATCCTCCAGCACATCCTCCAGAGGTTCCCCCATGGGCACCTCCACAGGCGGTTCCTCTTCCTAGTTCCTCAGAGCTTCCACCAGATGTGCCGAGACACGCTTGTCCAATGTGAACCTGGTCCTCCTGGTGGGCATCACGATGGTCCTCTTGCGTGGGGTCTGCTTGGTACGGGCCATCTATAAGAATGAAAAGGTTGAGTATTAGAACAAAATAATTTTTGGCATCAGATAAAGAACAGAATATAAGCAAAAAATTTATAGCAAATTAAAGGTAGTAAAATAAATATAATGTGATCCTAGAAACATCCATTTCTAACTAGGTTGATTGTTCTACAGTCAGTTATAGCTCTGATACCAATTTATCGCACCCAATTTTGCATAGCAAAACCAAGTACTCATATATGTGCGCCCAGGATGTCCAAACACACACATATATCACAAATTGCAATAGTATCAAAGTAAAGTACTTATTACATCGCATATCTCATCATAAAGTTAATACAAAGTTTGCTCAATGGCAATATTATTACAATCACATCGGATTAACTAGCCCAAACTGCCACAGGGACTCCAACTGGTGAACGTCTCCCTAGTAGTCCTGGACATCCTCCGAGAACTCTTCATATCCATTATCTATTACCCATACGAGATTTTCATTGGATGTAAAGCAAGTGTAAGCTCACCATGCTTAGCAAGTATATCAAAGGGATCTATGAGGCTCAAAAGGCTTGACACTGCTTGACTACGGTTCACAATTTTAGTTGAACAAATTTTAGCATCCTGAATCACTACTTTAATGAACAGTCCCAATTCCCAAGTGATATTACAGTATAGTCATGTTTATCTCAATTCCCAACCATCCACCACACACAGTAACCACTAATCTTGAAGGATCCAGACCGCTCGTATCCGTGAGCATGGCTGTTATAACAGGTTAAATATTTCTGTAGAAATTGTACATCTTTACCCACTGAACCGTGATTCCCAATGCCGGGGTTCGCGAGGCCCACTACACCTCTTCCCAAGAAGTGTGGTAGGGTTTCACTATGAAACCCCTAGCTAGTCGCACTAACAAGTTGTAGCTATTAAGGAGTGGCACACGTGGGCATCGCAGCATGGTGCACACATCCTAGCAGAAAAAGGAAAGATACCCTCTTACCCTTACTGGAAGCTATAGACGAGCTAGTACAATTTAGTTAACAGGTTAAAGTCAGAGCCATATGACACTCAGGGTTGTACGGAACCTCCTAGGTTGCCGCTTTAGGATTAAGTCCTTATGGAGAGGCACTAGAGTACTCAACCCCGTACTCTAGCCCCCTATCTGTTACTACAAAGCTTTATTTTATCACATTGCATATTGCCTTTAGTCATGTTTAATAATTATTTTATGTTAAGCGCTGCATCATGTATCCAAAATGCCTACCCAAAAATCCCAGGTATCAAGGATATGTGGTACAAATAATCATCTGGGTAAAGTCCTTAAAGGCATTTCAAATTAAACACATGCATGAATATGAATGGTAATTGTTCATAGGTAACAAGGGGCCTTTGGTACACTTGCCTTCCTCAAAGTTGTCCTTTGGTACACTTCTACTAGAACAGTTGCCTTTGGTACACTTCTATTAGAACAGTACACCAAATAGTAAAAACATAAGTTGAAAAGCTTATAAATCTATTCTACGTATTGCTACGAACACGTGAGCGAAAGAATCACTCAAATCGGACTTAAAATGCAAAAGTTATGCATGAAATAAGATGTAATGGCATTCCTATAAATAAACTGAACCTATTTTTGAATTAAAACAATTTAAAATATGAATATTCACGGTTATAGGACTACGGGTACTAATTCTAGAAAATATAGGGGCCTAAACGAATAAAAACAGGGCTGATATGCAATTACTTTGAATTAAAATGGACTACGGGTTGAATCTACGAAAACAGAAGGGTTTTTCTACAAAACTGTACGCGGCTTGACTACGGGTTTGACCGCGGCGCTGACTGGATGACATGTGGTGCTCTGGGGTTGGATCGGTGCACCACGTGGCTGAGTGGATACGCTGACGCGGCACTGTGTATGGGTCTACGGGTCCATGGTGGATCGGTTATGATCTGAACCGGTACGGTTAGATCTCGACCATCCAGTCAACATCGGATGGCTCCTATTGCCTTCTGCCGCTGTACAGTAATGTCAGCGAGCACACCACGGCCGCCGACGAGGCTACCATGGCGGTGAACCCCGGTACGGTGGTTCCGACCATCTTGAGACAAAACAAAAGCACCTACATGACCTACGGAACCTCGCAAACTCATTGAGATGCAAATCGTGGGTGGAAACATGCTGGTGAGCTGGTTCCACGGCGGCGCCATGGCCAGCGTCAACTAGAGGTCGTCGATACGGCGTTCTAGAGCTCAAGACGGCGAATGGATGACATGGGAAGGATGGGGATCTCACCACGAGTTGATGGGAATGGTCTGTGGCATCTGGGATAGGCTCCAGAGGTGGGTCGTCGACGGAGGTGGTGGCTGGAGAAGAAACAACGGCACGGTGAGGGAAAATTCCAGCAATGGTGACTCAAAACGCAAAATCGACGTTACCTACGGCTGAGGGAGAACTTGGTGGAGCTCGGGTGGTCGGCGGCATCGAGGTTCGAGGCGCGGGTGAGGGTGAATTGCGGCGGCGGAGACTTGTGAGCGTGAGCAGGGGATGGGAGAAGAAAGGCATGTAGCTCAGAGCTTTATAGGTGGGGCAATGCGCGTTAGAAGGAAAGGGAGCGGGGAGATCGAGCGGGATTGGCCACCTACCATATGTGGGCGATGGCGGTGGCTTTCCATGCTGGGCAGCGCCATCGACGGCGGTGGAGAAAGGAAAGCACTAGGGGAAGAAGAAAGGAAAGAAGGGGCGCGGCGTTGACAGGTGGGACTGCGTTACAGCAAGGAAGAAAATGGCTTGCGGGTGGCTAGCTGGCGGGGCCAGCGCGCAATGAGAGGGAGAGAGCGGATGGGTAGCACGTGCGGGCGATGAAGGCCGAGCAGAGCAGGCCGAGCTGGGCTGCGTGGTGCGGTTGCGGTGCGCTCGTGGGAGAAAAAGGGAGGTGCGCGGAGTGGGCCGGTGCGGGCAGGCCGTGTGGGAGGAGAAGAGAAGGGAGGAAGGGGAGGCGCGGCTGGGCCGCCAGCGGGCCAGCGTGGGAAGGGGAAGAAAAAGAAAGGCCAGGCTGATTCGGTTGGGCTGAAAATGAAAGAAAGATAAATTTTTTAAAAAAACAAAACCTTTTCCAAATCTATTTTTCATTTCTAAGCCAAATTCAAATGGAATTTGAATTCAACTTCAAATCATCTAGCCCTACACTCAACTAAAAATAATATGCTTCGGCATGAATGCAACATGTTTCTAAACCTTATAGTTCCTTTTATTAACCCATGTTTATTATTTGGCCTAAGTTAAAAATACCTACAAAATTTAATAAATGCTAAGAACTAATTGCTAATTTGCAGTAAAAAATTTTGGGTGCTACACCAAGTTAGCTAGGACCTCCCTCAGGCTCACGACCCTTTGGTCGGGAGAACCTTCTTCTTTGTATACGCCCTGACCCCGAACTCTATATAAGGGTAGCCGAGGCACCCATCTGGGACATCCTCTACCATTGTACTCATTCTCCATCATATTAGGGCTCTTGGGGCTTCCCCTTAGGCAATCCATATCCTAGCTCTAGCTCTCCAACCGCTTCCGCCATTCTTGTACCCCCCATTGTAAGAACTTTAGAGCATTCAAGCGAGGAACACACACTCGATCGTCTCTAAGAATGGATGTAGGGCTTTGGCCTAAACCAGTATAAATCCTCGTGTCTTTTAGATGCTACCATCATATTTCTAGAGCAACGTGGCAATGGTATAAATTCACTAGTCCGGTTTACAAAACACCGACAAACAATGAGTGCTACGTCACTCATCCCATGCACAACAGTGTGGAAGAACTTTGATGCCAAATATCCAAAGTTTCATGCAGATCAATGAAATGTAAGATTCACTTTGAATACCAAAGGACTAAATCTCTTTGCTAAATTGTAACACCTTAATCGAATATTTGCAATAATTTAAAAAATGTATAGAATTAATTAGGACTAAGACCTCTAATTGTCAAAAGAGGAGGAGGAAAACATAATTTGTAAATTAAATTAAAACATGATGACAGTTATAAAATTTGTATGCATCCATGTCATGTAAATAGTGTTTATCTGTGTGCAAACTAATCTTCAAATGCGCTTAAATTCGATGAGTTTTAAATCCTTTTCTCAAAATTATTGCAAAATGTTTTACAATTTCCTAAACACCTGTTGGGCCGTTTCCTCCCCAAACCCCAGCCCAAAAATCCTCCCTCTTGCTCTCCTCCGGCATGGGCCGAATAAGGCCAAAGGCCATCTCCCCCACTAGGCCCGTCTCCCACCTCCCCGGCATCTCTCTCACTGGCTAGTGGGCCTGCCCCATCAGCTCCTCACTCCCCATTTCTTTCGCCCTTCCGATGAGAACGGCCACAGCTGCCCCTTTCTCTTCGGCGCGCAGCCACTCCCCCACCTCGGCATACGCCGCACCTCCGCTGACCGCGCCCACCCCCCATGCCCTCCGTTAGCCTCTCCCCCTCCCTATCTCTCTCTTTCTCCTTCACCCACATGGAGAAGCCGCCGCTGCCACCCATGTGTGACGCACATCCCTGACGCCCTCGAGGTGCTTTGTTTTTTTCTTCTCCAGTTGATGTGGCAATTTCTTGGCACCTTTGAGAATTAACATGAAGGGTCCTTTTGTTATCCAAAAACTAAATACCTCTGTCTCATTCTAATTTTGTTCTAAGTCAAACAATCTTAAATTTTACTAAATTTATATGAAAATAACAATATAAATATTGATTCCATTAAATAAATGTTGTTAGACTCCTCATGCGATATATTCTCATAGTACATCTATCTGATATCATAAATATTGATAGTCTTATGTATAAATTTGGCCAAACATAGAGTACATTGACTTAGAATAAAAACTAAATGTCTCTTTGTGAGATGACAGATAACCATTTAATCATGTTGCTACTTAGATGAACCACCAAAAACTTCTTTAAAGCTAGGAATATAATACTGATACGGAGGCACTATCGCCCAAATGTCCAACACCAGTAGCATGGCCGAACACAGCTCCTAGCCCTAGCCCACCAACAAGAGCATCCCATCTAAGCATCCTCATGTAACAGAAAAAGTGAGCCGAAGTGCTACTTGTCTGCATAACGGAAGAGGAGAGCGTGCGCGTGCGCTCGCACCCACGTCGCCATCCCCTAGCACGCCCCCTCCGCCGGCCCCCAGTGCACCTCCCTCCCTAGTCTAAGAAGGACATGATGCAAGGCAGCAGAAGGCGAGGAGGAGGTAATGGAGACGGGGATCCCGATCTTCCGTCAGGTGATGGTAACTATCGTTGTGGTGGAGAATGACACACCGATCCGGCTTCAGATCGAAAGATCAAACCCTGCAATCTTAGCACCACAACTCCAGTCATGGACCAGGTTGACCTCGCCAAGAAGGCTAATCCCTGCCTACGCAACAAAGAACACAAGCAAGAACAAGAAAGAACGCAACCAAATTGCAGATGAAAGATTAATCTCACGAACCGAAGAACGGCGAAACTGTTTCTTGACAGAATAATCTAAGCAAAACCCAAAACCTAATGATGGCGGCGGCGTATGATTATAAAGGTCTTAGGGTCGTCCCCTACCCTGGATGCGCCCCATAATGGGCCCAAACACGATACACGGTCCAACGAACCAAAAGTAGGTGTCGCAGCACCCTGGTAGATTCTGGACACTAACTTGTTTTGACTATTCCCATTGATTCCAAAGAGGTATTGATGTGAAACCACTTGGATTGGCTTCCTTATCAAATTAGCTTTCCATCCATATATGAATCATCGAAAACGGAGTTCAGATGCGTCCTGGGCGTCCATTTTATTGCAGACTGGTCCTGACGGCCGAGGCAGACTCGAACTCAGATTGGACTGGGCCTCTGGCTTGGCTTGGACGTCCTTACTGGCCTCCTAAGGTGGTGGCCAAGGAGGAGGACGTCCAAGGCCATCTCTTAGGTGTTCTCCATCTTCTTGGGGCGTGCTCCAACTTGGGCTTGGGTCCCAAGGATGTCTAACAAGCCCATGACGACAGTGTAGCTCCCGCCAGAAATAGCAACAGAATATATTGGTGATTTGGAGGCCTTGCCAATGTGATATTGAGATGGGACCAGATTTATTTGAAAGCTTATCAAACAAGCTTTCCATCAAGTGCTCATTGACCTCGATCTCACTCCGGATGGATGAGTTATGGCCTTCCCAATGAGGCACTGTCGGGCTGCCGACGAACCAAAAGTTCAACTTTGATGAACTTCCATTATGAAACATATTTGAACCTACAATCAAATAGTGACATGTACATATGGAACCAAGTGAATTATAACCAAAGCCACTATGCAAATGTAGGAACGAGCGCACCTTATAATCATTGTTCGTATCCGAAGGTGCCATGTCCTCATCAGGAGGTACCAAGATGAGGCAGCAGAAGGCGAGGGAGGGAGATGCAACACGTGATCCACTTTTGAAACTTTGGATACAACACTTGCAACATACGTTCGAAGACAGATGGAACGTTTGAAACATGCGTATGAAACACTTACAAAAAAACACATGAAACACTTGAAAAACCATTGCAACACATACACAACATCCAGATAAAACACTTGCAACATATGTGTGAAACATATGCAACATCTAAATAAACACTATTGCAACATATGTCTAAAAAAGATGAAACATTGGGAACAGAAGTTTCAACATAAGTGTACAACCATTGCAACATATGCAACAACCCGATCTACTTTTGCAACATCCATACGAAACCCCTGCAACATACCTATGAAACAACCGAAACACATAAAACATACGCTTTCAACGCAATGCCACCTTGTTGCTTGGACGAATGGAGCTCAACGTTGTGGAGCTCGACGTCGACTTGGAGCTCAATGCCACAAAGTATGTGGAGGTCATCGGTGTAGAGCTCTTTAGTGGCACGGACCTCGGCAGTGGTTGCGGTAGGTGGATGAAATATGCCCGTGATGGCAGACATGTGTCTGGGCGGGGGAGGCATGTGGCACGGGCGAGGCGGGGGCACCGGTGGAGTCCGTCCTGCGAGCCGCGAGCGGGGTCAGCATGAGCGGGGGCAGCGCCGATGAGCGGCGTAGGCGGAGTCTGCCCCGTGAGCAGGAACGGCATGGGCGAGCGGAGTTTGTCCTACGCGAGCGGGGGCACACAGCGTAGAGCAGGCGGGTAACGTGGGTGGGTACACGGATGAGTGGATGAGTGTGGCAGAACCTCCTAAGGAATTGGGCCCACGTGCACCTATCGTTGTCTTAACAGACCTCGGATAGCGTACACGAGTTCCCAACAACTCAACAGGTCTGTCGAGTGTCCTCAGGAAACCCAAATCATCCACGATTCTCTTTTCAAATAGGATCCCGATCATAGTCATTGCAGATTACAACAGTTTATTCAAATATATACCAGAGTAAAAGATAACGGAAGTCTTAAGATAACATAGTTACAAACTAGTTGTTTTCAAACTTACAATACCATAAGTGTCATACAACCATAGTAGCGGGATAATATTACATTAACTTTATTTATCATACAAACTAGTGCCTTGTCCAAAGGCCATTCATTACTCCTCATCGTCGTTGACTTCAAACACCGACATGCAGCAGGGACCAAAACAAGTCTGCGCATGCGACTCACCTGCAACAAGGGTTAACAAACCCTGAGTACAAAAGTACTCAACAAGACTAACCCGACGTAACGGGTGTAAGACTTTAGGGATGCAGGGGTTTGGGACAAGGTAAGGATTAGCAAAATTCAAAGTCCTTTGCCAAAAGCTTACTATATTTATCTTATTCTCAAATTTTACCCCTAAGTCCTTTTAGTTCATTATCTCAACTAAATATACATTTCCCCCATTCCATACCTTCACATTCCATTCTTTTTCTCATATTTTAGTAATTCACCAGTCCTGCATTGCTTCTGTAATGAATCGAGTCTCCATATCCGTGGAGCATCGGCAATTCGAATTGATTCAAGTCCCAGCTGGGGATTCCTTATCACACGACATATGTAGAACTTAATCTTGCATATATCAACCTCGCTACCGGATCCTCCTATACTAAGCCGTCTCCACGCCACCCGAGAGCACAGCACACCTCAAATCTGGCCACATTCCAGCCATGAGGGTACACGTTACTCCCGCCATCTCTCCACTCCCAGTGCGTGGGCATTCGTCTTAGTATCGGATTAGCCAAAGTAGGCTTACCGGAGTATGTGACCAGTACTACAAAGTGTCTCATTCAGAAGATCCACAATGAGTGGCCTTTAAGCGACATAGTCGACAACATTACCCAACATTCAAGGTAAGTCGCCCGACTAGTCTCTAGTTCATTCTACCTTCTTTCTTTCTTTGGTCAGTATGCCATCTTTGATTGTATCGAAACTTTTACTTTGAAAGCCTACCATAAAGCATACTAAGCATTCTACGCCTTTGTAAATGAAAACATCTTCAAGGATGGTAAACAATTAACAAGGTAGGCAATGCATCAAGTAGGTACATTTGAATTAATCAACTTAATGCAATAAGTAACATAGGTGATAAACTTTTCAAAGTAAACAAGGTAAGGGTTTAATGCATAAATCGGGGCTTGCCTTCGTTGACGATCTCAGGTTCCGGATCAGTACCACAATTATCAAATCCCATGACAACCGGGGATTCTTCCAGGACTTGCTCAACTAGAATCGTTTCACTCTCGGGTTCTACACGAAACGATAACATATGCCTTAACATGATGATAATATAAACATGATGCTTTCATGGTACATGAAATGTAAAAACACCCCGTAAATGATTTTATTTCACGGTACAGTTGCAAGCCAACAAAACCAACTTGTAAACATATCATCAAGAACCACACATGTGCCTTGACCAAATGGATCTTGAAACCCTACTAGTCACAAAACATGACCAAAACAAGATCCAACACTAATCAAACACTTAGGGTTTGTCTTTATTTATTTTTGAATTAATTTGGAATTAAACCCAAAAATGAACTTGTTCCAAATGACTTGAAAATTTTATGTAAGCTTCCTTATGACAAATTAGTGTACCAAAATAAATTTCATAATTTTTGGAATTATACAGTGACCTACAAAAATCATGGAAATTGAATTTATCAATTAATGGACTGAATATTTGAACATTAAAAATTTATTCAAATTTCAAGTTTCAAATTTTTAAATCATACTAGAACATGTACAGAAGCTACACACAAAATTTCTGAATTTTTGGAGCTATCATGAATTTCCTACAAATTCCCAAAGTTTTAGCACTATTCACAAATCAGAAATTAGAAAAACTCTCTGTTCTCTCTCTGTCGCTGACAGGTCGGCCCCATCCGTCAGTGACTCATACGCGAGCTCGGTGGCGCTACCTGACTCCGACCGGCCAATTCGCGCCGTCGGCGAGTGCTCCGACGATACGGTTGGCATCAACACGATCAACATCACATGGCGGACCTATCTCGACACTCATACCAGTCGCGGGCACACCGGAGAAGGTATCTCGCCGGCCATGGCGGCTACGGCGGTGAACTCGCGGCGGTGCATGGTGGAACACCGACTACAACACGGTAGCGTCTAAAGTGAAGGGATTAACACGATCAGGGACTCACCACCAACACGTTGATGTGCTCGGTGAAGACGGAGATGCTCTGGAATGACCTGGCCACGGTGAGGTTGACGGTGGCGGAGCTTCGGTCGGTCCTGAGGAAGACGACGTCGCGCGGTGGCGCTGGACTTCCAGGAGCGACACGATCAGGCTTGGGAGGAGCAGAAAGACAAGGCAGAGCTACTGGCGGATGCTACTGACTTAGGATGCTACAACGGCGGCGAATTTTGCGAGCGCAGTGAGGTCATCGGCGGCGGGCAGAGGCAGGAAAGGAAGAGAGGGACGACGACGGTACGGCTATTTATAGCCGGGAGGAGCTCGTCTGGCTTCGACAGCACACGACGAAGATGCCATGGCGATGATGACGTGCCAGGGCACGAGGAAGCGGCGCAAAACGCTCGGCGGCGGCGGTGGCATGGCGCCGGTGGCAAGCGGTGATGTAAATCTTGATTTTTGAATTATTTACAGAACTGCCACTGAGTCTATTTTTCAAATTACTCCCAAATTTTCTAAAGAAGTTGAAAATCTCCAAAAATGAAAGTTGCTCAACTTTTTAAACTCTACAACTTTGCTTCAAGGAACATTTTCAAATTCTACCTCCATTTTGAAATTTGAATTTGGGGTGCATTTGAGTATTTGAATCATTTCAAAATTACTCCAAATTTTATATGTAAACTTGAAAAACTTTGAATACCAAAGTTGATCTACATAAAATAATCTCCAACTTTGCTTTTTGCCTCAATCCCAAATTCCACATGGATTTTGAATTAGTCAAAAGGGGCAAAAAGGACTTTTATAATTTGAATATGAATTCAAATTTGATTTGTCTTCCTTTTACTTAAATTTTGATTTTTGACCAGTAACATGGCCCATTAGGGTTATTTGAGTCCAATGACACATGGCCTCACATGATCACATGAAATTTGACCCTTGTGGTCATGATCTTTATTTAGGGTTTTTGAAACACATCACATGAAATAACAACATTATGAAATAAACCTTATTAGTGAATGCATTCAAAATTTTCTACTTTATGAATGCTTTGCAATGCATATGATGACATGTCAAATTTTAGTGCTGGGTTAAAACACCAGAGGTGTTACAATGAGGATGATCCATGTCTGGACAAGAGTCACAGACGGACACTCGTAACATATCATTATCGATACTGATATCTTCTGAAACATATAGATTAGATACATCACACATGGAGATACATCCATTGAATAAAAAAGAAATAAGAATGAAAACTATTTGAGATTGATATGTATTGTACAACTATATGGATTGGATGCATTAGATCAATGGCGGACCCAGCCGAAGGGTGAACCGCCACACATATACACCAAGCTTCAGCGAAAGTTCGATCTAGCCATGTATGTATACCGTATTTATATTGGTTTAGCACATATCAATTATATTATAATCAATAATTCAGCGAACAAATGATATAGATGAAGATGGAAGATGATTACCTCTCACATGAAAACCACATAAGGAGATTTCTTTCATAGTCCATATAATTTACCATGCATCATATCACTAGAACAAAAAACATTGATAACCTACAATTAAAATAAATTTAGTAAGTGACAATTGAGTGAATATGTAATAAAAAATCTCAAGCATATTAGCAAAACATACCAACACTAAACAATAAGAACATCAAGGCCGATTTGGACGTAAACTCATCTTCCGATCTTTCATGGATTGAAACGTCCTCTTAATCTTCTACAAAACAAGTCCTCCCATGGCTTCATCTCCTCCCCCATCCATCACTCATTCACCATTCACTGATTCACCAAAAAACCAAAATCTCTAAAATCCCCACAACAATGGCACAACCCATTGGAATAATGGATTCAGTGAGGTCTGCCAACCGGTAGGCACCCATAGGGGCACCACACGATGTGCACTAACCGTGACTATTGTTGTCGTCCATTGAGTGCTGGATCAGCCATGCTCGCAGGCTCATGGCTAGACACAACGCATGCATGGTAGTCACCCGTTGCCCGTCGGGATCTAGGAGAGCCTCCTCATCCGTGCACCCTCCACCGAGCACCTTCATGTGCTTGCGCCTTGCCCTTGCTTTCCCTAAGGCCTAACTAGATCAATGATGGGCCATTAGGATCTGGCTAGATGACATACTTTGTGGTGCGCCCTGAGCACATAAATCCCCAAGCCCCCAACACGGCCAACCCTAGCAGCCTAGCCATAGATCGTCTTCAACCTTGGACGGTCATGATGAAGACAAAGGTTCTCGATCTTCCATCAGGTGATGATAATGATCGTTTTGTTAGAGCATGACACACTGATCTAGCATTAGACCCAAAGACCCAAACCCTGTAATCTTATCACTACGACTCCTCTGGTTATCAACTATGTCACCAAACCGACTAACCTCGCCAAAAAGGCAAATCCCTACCTGCGAAATGAAGAACACAAGCAAGAACTCGAAAGTACACAGCTCAAAGATTTGGGACAAACTACAGATGTATGATTAAGCACACGAGTTGGGGTTCCACAAACCGATAGATGACAACTGTTAATGACAGAATGATCTAAGCAAAACCCAAACCCTAATGTAGGCAGTGGCTACTGATTATATAGCCTAAGGGGTATCCAAGGACCCCTCTTCACATCCATAAGGTGTCCCAACACGTTACAAGGCCCAACGACCCAAAATACGGTGGTGCAGCGCCCTAACAGAATCTAGATGCCAAATTATTTCGATGATTCCTGATTACTCTAATAGAATTTTGATGTGGGGTCACTTCCATTAGTTACCTTATCAAATTATCTTTCCATCCATATGTGGATTGTCAAAAATAGAGTCCATATGTGACCTGGGCATCCATTTTACTACACACTGCTCATGGAGCCCGAGATGGACTCGAACTTGACTTGGATTGGTCCTCCAACTTAGCTTCGACGCCATTGCTTGGCTCCTAAGGTGGTGGCCAAGGAGGAGGATGGGAGGACATCCTTGGGCATCTCTTAGGTGTTCTCCATCTTCTTGGGGCGTGCTCCAACTTGGGTCTGGCTCCCAAGTGTGAATAACAAGCCCGCGACGACATCATAGCACCCAACAAAAACAGCGGCAGAATGCCTTGATGATTTGAAGACCTTGCCAATGTGATATTGAGGTGGGACCAGATCTATTTGAAAGACCTCAAACTCACTGCGGATGAAAGAGTTATGGCCTTCCCAATGGAGTATTGTTGGGCTATCGATGACCTTATAATCAATGGTCATATCCGAAGGTGTCATGTCCTCATCAAGTCTGACCCTTCCACCGCCTGCTCGCCGCTCGGGTCTTGGGAAGTCAGAAGGTCACTGACCATGGGTACGGTAGGATGGTACTCATGGAGGGGAGCTAAGTCGGCCGCTCTACCTCATCCTATATATAGGTGGGTCCACCTCTACATGAGATCAATATATCAAATTCAACAACTATTACTTTTGCAATGCCATGACTTTACCGGGATCTATCTATAAATATACATCACTGTCAATACGGGACCCATGGGATACCCCTCAAGGAAGGGAGAAGATCTAGTCTAACTAGGATTCTTTCCATATAATCTTAGTAGTAGTAGTATTATGTAATCCTACTAGGAACTCTTATTGTAATCCGACTAGGACTCTGGCCTCCTGACTATATAATGGAGGGCGGAGTTCCTAGAGAAGAGAGTGAGAGACAACACTTTACAATCAATCCAACACAAAGGCTAACGCTGACTAGACGTAGGGCTATTACTCGATCACGGTCGAGGGCCCGAACCAGGATAAGTCGACTATCTCTTGCGTTTACCATCGAGTTCTGCATACGCTAAAGTCCGAACAAACTACCCCGGGTACCCCCATGGTAGGCTATCGGTGGTGAAACATCGACAGCTAGCGCGCCAGGTAGGGGCTTTCAGCGAATTTGCATCTGAGAGCACGATGGACCTTGACAACATGATCTTCTCGATGGGATCAACCTTCATCTTCGGTTCATGGATCTGCGAGGTAGGCGACAATGGCAAGCTCCAAAGCTATCTCCTCAAAGATTTGGATCACCATGAAGACCTTTCTATTTTGGTGACTACGATAGATCAACTCATCGAAAGATTCGCACAGCTCGTGATGTCCGATCCAACTCAGATTTCGTGGCTTTGCGCATCCGACTCAAACTTAGGCTCTGCGTATGAGATAGAGTCTTACCTGAGTTCTTTCCAGAAACCAAGTTCTTTTCAGGCAGGGTTCCAGAACACGGCCTCGGCCTATCAAGAATACAGCTCGGAATACACTCAGAGTCCTTTCAAGAAGTCGGGTCCTTTTCTGTTCGGACTCCACAACATGGCAAAATCTTATCAGGCACGGCCTGAAGGATCCCTCTATCTGGTGCTTAGAATGCCACTGAAAGGAGCATAGGAAGGTCTCGTACTAACTATAACATCTTAGGACTGCATCATCTACTGGCCAAGTTTTGTTCCTGACGATAGCGGTACCCGACTAGTCGGCACGACGACAACAGCAATTCTACCCTACCAAGAAGGAGACTCGATCTGTGACCTTGAAGCCTCTACTAAAGTTATCAATGACTATGATAGTGTGGAAACCAACGTCGATAACAGAACAATTCATGCATGAGAAGTATTCATGGTTCGACGTCCTCGATCACCATTGGTCCCCCCAGAAGCACCCGGCATTAGGTCATCGGATGAATCTGAGCCCAACATATCACCCTTTATCCAGGGGCACGATGGTGAGACCGAGAATCAGAAGCAAGCCAGAGAAAGAAGAAACAAATTGAAACAAGGACACCAACACCATGCTAGGCAGCGCAAGGAAGCTTGGATCAGATATGAGTCAGATTTGGCCGAGTACAATAGAAGAAAATCAGAACAAGAAGTCAAAGAAAGATGCGCGGCGAATACACCCTACAATAGGAGCCGAGAAGCACTAGAAGAACTTAGAGCGACCTCACATCCTGAAAGACAGGAACAGCTCCAAGACCTTCTCCGATAAGCAGCCCTAAGGACGCATGACGGAAGGACCCACTCAAGACTACCTACCAGGTCAACATCTCATGGGTAGGAAGATCAAAATCAAAGGAAGTCCGCTTTCGAGAGACTCGGACCAAGTGGAAGTCACAACAGAGAAAGTAGAAGGAACCATAGTCAAAACTACCGAGTCGAACAACCAAGAAAAATCAGAAGCAAAGTACCTATTTAGACAGCCCCGCAGAACTACTCTCACCAAGACAACAGTTAGCTAGAAGGAGGTGCTGAGTCAGAATACACAAAAGTCGGAATGCACGATAGATTCCCCTGTTTTGCAAACAGACTTGCTTCAATACGACTACCTCACAAGTTCAAGCCGTCCAACCACTCTAAATATGATGGCAAGACCAAACCAAGGCAGTGGCTCAGGATTTACTCACAGTCGATTGAACTAGCCGGAGGAGACGATGATATCAAGACCATGTTCTTTCCCATGGCCCTAGAAACCATGCCCCTCCAATGGTTCGACAAATTAAATCCAGGGTCAATTAGAAATTGGGAGGACTTGTAAAGAGTTTTCTGTGAAAATTTCGTGGGTATCATTACGCACCCCATCACCCACACAGAATTAAAAGGACTCAAGCAGAAAGGAGGCGAAAGTCTCAGAAACTACTATCGACAATTTGGCGAACTACGTGCTCAAGTACATGACATCACCGAATGAGAAGTAATCAAAGCTTTCTCTCATGGAATCATGGCTAGGTGGCAATTTTAGGACTTCTATAAAGAAAACCTGAGAAATAATGAAGAATTCAGACGCACGGTAGAAAAGATGATTACTGCAGAGGAGAAGACACGAGAAAGGTTCTCGGATAGAAACAACCAAGACAACCTGGACAAGCAAAATCATCGAAACATCAAACATCAGGAAAGAAAACATGGACCAGACAACACCGTAGCGGTGGCTGACAAATCAAGGAAGTTTTCCAAACCCAGAAGGTATGACAACATTGAAAACATGCATTGCATCTGGCACCCTAAAGGAAATCACACCATCGAAAATTGCTACACCTTCAACGATCGATACACAAGAAAAGATAATAAGGTAAACACTAAATAAGACAATCAGAAAAAAGATGAAGACAACCACGAAGACAAGGGATTCCAAAAATCCAGGGGGACAGTAGCAGTGATCTTCGCTGGGGCCCTAGATTCCAGAAGCAAACATCAAGAAAAGCTAGCTCTATGAACCATCATGGCAGCAGAACCAGCTACTCCAAGATATCTCAATTGGTCACAGTATCCAATCCAGTTTTCAAGAGAAGACCAATGGACTAGCGTAGTAAACGCAGGCCATTACCCACTAGTTCTAGATCCAACTATCACCGGTATGACTGTCACAAAAGTACTAATCGATGGGGGAGCCAGACTCAACATCATTTTTTCAGAAACGCTAAGGAAGATGGGACTACAACTCGCCGGGATGATTACACCAATGAGCACCCCTTTTATGGGATAGTACCCGGCAAGCCAGCCTTGCCACTTGGACAAATCACTCTACCGGTTACTTTTGGAACTCCCTCAAACTACTGAATAGAATTCATCAAGTTTGAAGTTGCAGACTTTGATTCATCATATCACGCAATCCTCGGGCGCCCAGCACTAGCAAAATTCATGGCGATACCGCATTACCCGTACCTATGGCTTAAGATGCCAGGGCCTAATGGTGTCCTTTCCCTTTGAAGTGATTTGAAGCGCACTTTTGACTGCGATGTTTAGGCAATTCAAATTGCAGCCAAAGCACAAGCCACCAATGGTAGAAAAGAAATAGCCACTATTGCCGTAGAAATGAGCCCAAAAGAACTAGAGATACCGGCTAAAAAGCCCAGCATCCTCGCACCACCAAAAGAAGCCGACGTCAAGCAAATCGACCTGGGCACCAGTGATCTCTCCGAAACGGCAACCATCAGCGCCCACCTCTCGGCAAAATAGGAACTTGCGCTCACCAACTTTCTTTGGGACAACAAAGATATCTTTGCTTGGAAGCCGGCCGACATGCCATGTGTCCCAAGAGAGTTGTTGGAGCATAGAATCGATATCAATGAAGGCTCCAAGCCTATGAAGCAACAGCTACGACGATTCTCACCCGACAAGAAGGCAACAATTAAAAAAGAAATCACAAAGCTAATGGCAGCTAGATTCATCAGAGAAATCCTTCATCCAAATTGGCTAGCAAACCCAGTTCTAGTACAAAAAAGAATACGGACAAGAGGCGCATGTGCGTCGACTACACAGATCTCAACAAACACTACCCGAAAGATCCATTCGGGCTACCACGCATTGATCAGATAGTTGATTCAACAGCAGGATCTGCCCTATTATCCTTTCTTGATTGCTATTCAGGATATCACCAGATCGCATTAAAGGAACAAGACCAGAGCAAGACATCTTTCATTACTCCGTTCAGTGCCTACTGCTACAAGACCATATTGTTTGGACTCAAGAATGCTGGTGCCACATACCAAAGAGCCATCCAAACATGCCTTGGTGATCAGACCGGCGAAAGCGTAGAGGCATACGTCGATGACGTAGTAGTAAAAACAAAGAACCCGGACACACTAATTGAAGACTTAAAGCAAACCTTCGAAAACCTAAAAAGGTGGAGGTGGAAATTAAACCCAAACAAGTGTGTATTTGGAGTTCCTTGAGGACAACTACTCGGATTCTTGGTCAGTCATCGTGGAATCAAAGCCAGCGCCAAGCCATTACAGAGATGGGCCCTCCTCGAAGTGTCAAAGATGTGTAGAAACTAATAGGCTGTATGGCGGCCCTCAATCGTTTCATATCAAGACTCGACGAAAAAGGGTTACCTTTCTTTAAACTACTAAAGAAGACAGACAAGTTCGAGTGGATAGAAGAAGCCAACAAAGCTTTCAAAAGACTTAAGGCATACCGCACCTCCTCGCCTGTTCTCACACCTCCAAAGAAATACGAAGACATGATGTTGTACATTACGGTAACTTCTACTATGATCAGCACAGCGATAGTCGTAGAAAGAGAAGAAGAAGGGCGCGTATATAAAGTACAACGCCCAGTATACTACATTAGCGAAGTACTAATAGAATCAAAAATCCAGTACCCGCATGTGCAAAAACTACTCTACGCCCTCCTGATCACTTCACGTAAGCTTCGCCACTATTTTGAAAGCCACAAGATTACCGTGGTGACAGATTTCCCACTCGGAGACATCCTACACAATAGAGACGCAACAGGGCACATATCTAAGTGGGCAGTTGAACTTGGTGCTCTCAATATCGATTTCACCCCACGGAAGGCAATTAAATCTCAAGCCCTTGCCGATTTTGTTGTCGAGTGGACAGAAATTCAACAACCTATGTTAAATACCATCCTTGACCATTGGAAGATGTACTTTGATGGATCACTCAAGCTAGGCAGAGCTGGTGCAGGCGTTCTCTTCATCTCTCTAGATGGAAAACAACTCAAGTATGTCCTTCAGATATTATGGTAAGCTACAAACAATGAAGCAGAATACGAAGCCCTCATCCACGGGCTCCGAGTGGCAATTACCCTTAGAATCAAGCGATTACTCGTATATGGTGATTCGGCAGTAGTCATCAACCAAGTCAACAAAGATTGGGACTACACCAAAGAAAACATGGGCGCTTACTGTGCTAAAATACGAAAACTCGAAAAACATTTTCAAGGATTAGAAATTCTACATGTCCTGCATGATTCTAATATTGCAGCAGACGTCCTCGCCAAGCTCGGATCGGACAGGGCAAAGGTCCCACCCGGCGTATTCATAGAGGAGTTATCAGCTCCCTCTATCAAACAACCCGGTGAGATAACCCCTGAACTCCCAGCTAAAGGCACCCAGATTTTGGTAATCACCACCTCATGGACCCAGGTTTCTATCGATTATATCAAAGAGAACAAGTTGCCAGCAGATAAAGCGGAGGCTACCCGAGTTGTTCGCAGAAGCAAGAACTATGTCCTAGTAGGGGACAAGCTATACAGAAGAGTCGCATCATCAGAAGTACTCCTAAAATGTGTCTCGTTTGAAAAAGGCAAAGAGATCTTAGACAAAATACACTCAGGTTGCTGTGGAAATCATGCCGCTTCAAGAACACTAGTCGGCAAAGCATTCCGCACTGGATTCTACTGGCCAACCGCTTTGAAAGACGTAGAAGCACTCATCAAAAAATGCAAAGGTTGTTAAATGTTCGCAAGACAAGCTCATGTACCAGCTCACAATCTCATCTGCATCCCTCCCGCTTGGCCTTTCTCCTGCTGGGGGCTGGATCAAGTAGGACCCCTCAAGAAAGCAAAGGGCGGTTTCGAGTACATCTTTGTAGCGATTGACAAGTTCACCAAGTGGATTGAATACAAACCACTCGCAAAATACAGCGCAGCCAAAGCAGTCGAGTTCATCCAAGACATTATGCATTCGGCATGCCCAATCGAATCATCATAGATTTGGGTTCCCCCTTCACAGCTATAGAATTCCAAAGTTGAGCACAGGATTGTGGCTTCGGCATAGATTACGCATCAGTCGCACATCTAGAAGCCAACGGACAGGTAGAAAGGGCTAACGGACTCATACTAGCCGGATTAAAACCAAGATTGTATGAAGAACTAGTGGACTATGGATCCAAAAGGATTGAAGAATTACCCAAAGTAGTATGGGGGCTACGAACTCAAATAAGCAAAGCCACCGAATACTCACCTTTCTTCCTAGTTTACGGATCAAAAGCCGTACTACCTGCCGACTTGATCTGGACATCACCAAGGATAGAACAATATGACGAAGGAGAAGCAGAGCACACTCGAAGATTAGAACTCGACAGTATAGAAGAAGTCAGAGTAAACGCTACCCTTCAATCAGCCAGATACCTCCAAGGTTTAAGACGCCACTACAACAAGAATACCCAGCCTCGATCACTCCAAATCGGAGACCTAATACTAAGAAGAATACAAAAAACTAATGGATGCCATAAACTACTCAGTCCATGGGAAGGTCCTTTTATTGTCACAAAAGTCACCGGACCAGGCACGTACAAGTTGATAACTGAAGATGGAAAAGAAGTAAACAATACATGGCACATCAGCCAACTAAGAAGATTCTACACATGAAAACAACTCAAGGAAGAATATATATACAAGCCACAAGAGATTAACGTTCATGATCAATAAAGATGGTGTTCCTCGACAACATATGTCTTATTATGGCTTTCCCAAAGTTGTTTTCACTAAGCATATCGACGTTCATGATCAACAAAGATGGTTTTCCTCGACAACATATGTCTTATTATGGCTTTCCCCCAGTTGTTTTCACTGAGCATACCGGCCGAGAGCAAAAGGGCTGAAAAGATGCTTGAGCCCGCCGATGAGGATAGCTAATAAGCTAACACCTGAACCAAAAAGCAAAATGGCTAAAATTATGCCTGAGCATACTGGCCGAGAGCAAAAGAGCTGAAAAGATGCTTGAGCCCGCCGATGAGGGTAGCTAATAAGCTAACACCCGAACCAAAAAGCAAAATGGCTGAAATTATGCCTGACCATACCGGCCGAGAGCAAAAGAGCTGAAAAGATGCTTGAGCCCGCCGATGAGGGTAGCTAATAAGCTAACACCCGAACCAAAAAGCAAAATGGTTGAAATTATGCCTGAGCATACCGATCGAGAGCAAAAGAGCTAAAAAGATGCTTGAGCCCGCTGATGAGGGTAGCTAATAAGCTAACACCCGAACCAAAAAGCAAAATGGCTGAAATTATGCCTGAGCATACCGGCCGAGAGCAAAAGAGCTGAAAAGATGCTTGAGCCCGCCGATGAGGGTAGCTAATAAGCTAACACCTGAACCAAAAAGTAAAATGGCTAAAATTATGCCTGAGCATACCGGCCGAGAGCAAAAAAGCTGAAAAGATGCTTGAGCCCGCCGATGAGGGTAGCTAATAAGCTAACACCCGAACCAAAAAGCAAAATGGCTGAAATTATGCCTAAGCATACCGGCCGTGAACAAAAAAGCTAAAAAGATGCTTGAGCCTGCCGATGAGGGTAGCTGATAAGCCAACACCTGAACCGATCCTAAGATGTTTTTACAACTAGGGAAAGAGCCAAATGCTGGCCACATCTCGAGTTCAGCAAAAAAGCTAAAAAGAAGAAGCTGAAGATACTTGAGATCGCTGGTCCTAAGTCTCTTCAGTACTAACAAGAACAAAAAGGTTGTCAGGACAAAGATCTACTTAACCCGAGTGGTTTACATGGCAGCCGGACAAGCACTCGATAAATCAAGAAAGTTTGTCAAGACAATGATCTACATATACCGGGTTGTTTACACGGCGTAGATGAAAGCCTAACAAGCACTTGACAAAATCAAGAAGATTTGACAAGACAACGATCTGCATATACCGAGTTGATTACACGACGCAGATAAAAGCCATACAAATGCTCGACCTATCAAGGAGCGATCCTACAACGGATGAAACAACACGAACACCATAAACTGTGGATGCGCACCACGACCAACAAATGACTACTCGGAAAAAATTTTGATCATTTGGACAACTCATTTAAAGAATAAACAAGGCGAAGACATCCAGGCAAAGAACACATCAACAAAAAATAAACAATATTCATTCAAAAAGAAGTATAATATCCTATTACAGAGGCTGGAGTACAAAGGTCAATTACATCAAGCATCGTCATCAGGAGAAGAAATATCAATATTAAGATTATCCACAATCCTCCTGGCTAAATCTTCGACCTCAGGCTCCACCTTTTCAACGGCATCCAGATATTCTTGACTCTCGGCTTCCTCTGCAATCTTGGACAAAGGCACCTCCGAAGCAAGAACCTGGACCTGGGCAAGAACATTTCTGGTACATAGTTGGGCGCACCTCTTCACGAACTCCTGGAAACGGGTCAGAACTTGAGGAATAAACTGAGCCCAAGATTGACCATCATCTATTGGAGTCCGGAGAAGATCGGCTACTGACCGAAATGATTTCCACAAAGCATTCCAGTTCTCAGTAGCCGTCACCAACTTGTCAGTCAAGACATCAACAGTTTTTTGGACCTACACAAGATCCCTGTCAGCTCCACGCCTAATCAACTTGGCAAGCGCGAGTTCTTCTTCAGCATGAGTAATTACCTCCTCAGCCCTGTTGTGACTATTGCGAGCAAGTATCTTCATTTCCTCAATACCCTCCGATAGCTTCTGCTTTTCAACTCGGAGAGCTAGACCAGGCACCAAAAAACAAGTTAGCAGAAAGGGAAATTTGAATACAAAAGGAAACAAAAAGAACCCAGATATATGCTCGGGAGCTGCAACAGGAGAGGTTTTCAGTTCTTTGAACAACTCAGATTCAAGACCTTTCAACTCTTTGTTCCAAATAGCAAGAGGCTCGGGGGCTACACTCAGTGAGTGCACTTTTTCTTCAAAAAAGCGCACATCACTCAGAAGAATTCTTCAAGACAAGAGTTTTAAAAATACATAAGATTTAAGACCCTCCAATTTTTTGTTCCAAATAGCAAGAGGCTCGGGGGCTACACTCAGTGAGTGCACTTTTTCTTCGAAAAAGCGCACATCACCAAGAAAACTGCTTCAAAACAGGCCACTTCAAGGCCTCAAGACAAAAAGAACCCAGACCGAGCTATATCCGAGTTCTTTTTGATAAAGAACCCGTGTATATGCTCGGGAGCCCTTCGACGAAGAATCAGAGCAATTTCAAGACAAGACCCTCCAGTTCCTTGTTCCAAATAGCAAGAGGCTTGGGGGCTACACCCAGATGGGAGTACTTTTTCTTAAAAAAAAAAAGAGGTACACACCACCCAAAGATCTCACGAAGCGCTACATGGTTTCACTCAAGAAAGCACTCGGACGATGCTTGTTCCTACTCGGCAAGACCTAAAGGAACAAGACGAGGCTTCCAGAGCTCAACCATGAAGTGCTCGGGGGCTTGTCGATACGGGACCCATGGGATACCCCTCAAGGAAGGGAGAAGATCTAGTCTAACTAGGATTCTTTCCATGTAATCTTAGTAGTAGTATTATTCTGTAATCCTACAAGGAACTCTCATTGTAATCCGACAAGGACTCTGGCCTCCTGACTATATAAAGGAGGGCGGAGTTCCTGGAGAAGAGAGTGAGAGACAACACTTTACAATCAATCCAACGCAAAGGCTAACGCCGACTGGACGTAGGGCTATTACTCGATCACGGTCGAGGGCCCGAACCAGGATAAGTCAACTGTCTCTTGCGTTTACCGTCGAGTTCTGCATACGCTGAAGTCCGAACAAACTGCCCCGGGTACCCCGTGGCAGGCTATCGGTGGTGAAACATCGACAATCACCAATGAAAAGAATAGTGATATCAAAGCTATGTTTGGAAAACAGTGGCATTATCCAAAAAATGTCGTCCTAATACAAGCAAACATTGGGTGAATTATTTGGCTCACTGAAGGTAGTATATAATCATAACGATCCATCTAAAGAAATATGCATGTACTCTAAAGCTAGAGATATGATTACTCAAGGTGGGGGAAAGAAGAAGAAGAATAAAGAAGAAAAGAAAAGAGGAAGTGGAAGCATCTATCTAGTACAGTTAGAAGCATGCACATGATTGTGTCAATCATGTGTGCGTGCCATGTGGTGCCACAAGAATCCAAAGTGCACCGCATTCTTCGGTCCAGAAAGAAGTCCACACCACAAGGATCCAAGAAGAGCACTGCGCCTCTGACGGAGCGGAAGATTCGTGTGCCCATCCGGCCAGCCCAGGCTACCTTTTCTAGCCTCCCTGGTCCCTTCTGCCCGTGGTGAAGTTGGAACGGCTGCCTGCCATTGCCACTTTGGCAGAGGAGAGAGAGAACCTTCGCCCCATGTCCGTCCGGCCTCTTCTTGCATATTATATATCAGTTTAGGCCTTGTTTAGATTGCTTTAAAATTCTAAAGTTTTTTCATTCTCTCTCTATTATATTAATTTTTGAACGCATGTATAGAGCATTAAATGTAGATAAAAAAAATAATTAATTGCACAGTTTGGTTGTAAATCACGAGACGTATCTTTTGAGTATAGTTAGTCCATGATCAGACAAAGTTTGTCAAATACAAACGAAACGTGCTACGGTGTCCAGATTGCAAAAATTTGCAATCTAAACGAGGCCTTAATTAATTAACTATAAGAACGTGGATCAAGTGACGACTGAAGATGATTAAACATACTACATATACAGAGAGGAGATTCGTCAACTTGGAGCCAAAATGAAAAAGATTTGCAGTTGCAGTAGAGAAATGTATGTAGGGCTACTGGTTGGTAGGTAGGTCGTGCAAGTATTCTATCCAAGCCCTTGTTTAGTTCGCAAAATTTGGATTTTGGGGCTACTGTAGCACCTTCGTTTTTATTTGGCAAATAGTATCCAAACATTGACTAATTAGGCTTAAAACGTTCGTCTCGCAATTTCCCACCAAACTGTGTAATTAGTTTTTCTTTTCATCTACATTTAATGTTCCATGCACAGGCCGCAAACATTCGATGTGACAGGTACTGTAGCAACTTTTTGGAAGTTGGGCACCAACTAAACACGGCGCAAGTCAACCGCTGGCGCAGTGAGCATTAGTACTGAATAGTGACTGACTGACAGTTTTACTCCATTCCCCGGCGCCGATCCCGAGGCCGGCTAACCACCTCACTTTCAGTCTTGCCATTGGTGACATGTAGTACTATGGCAATAGTAAACACAGCACAGGGGGAAGCTTCTTGCCGTTCCAGAGGTTGCCACATGAGTGCTAGGCCAATAATCTGCAGGGGGCAGTCAGGGATCAGCGTCGTCTCGATCGATCGTTTCCAAGCTGTAGCCCTGTAGGTAGCTCATGCCGAACAGGCAGCTAGAAGCTGTAGCCATGGCGGTCCCTCCCTGGATCCTAATGGTCTCGTTCGACTGACAGAATTTTGACTGAAACTGATTAAAAAACACTGTTCTGGCTGAATTATTGGGAAAGAAAAATATTGTTTCAGCTGAAAAAAGAAATCGAACAAGCCGAATATAGGGTAAACCGAACGGAGCCAAACAAGACAGAAGAGCAGGTGCTGACACTCTAGCTGCAGATCATATCGATCGAGGCCCATATGACCTGCACATGCACGCATGTTCGGTTCGTTCCTTCTCCTTCCTGGCCGGCGCCTCGTGCGAGAATGGATCGACGTGTAAAGACCACCGGCATGCAGCTAGCAGAAGCCAGGGAGAGAGAGAGTGGGGGACAGAGAGAGGTGCAGCGACAAGGAGGAAGACAAGCAACATGCGTGCTACTCCTAAACGCGGCCCTCCTGATGAGCTAGCTAACTAGTAGGTGTGCTTGCCAGGCAAATGCTGCCCTAAACGCGGCCCTCCTGATGAGCTAGCTAACTAGTAGGTGTGCTTGCCAGGCAAATGCTGCCCTTTGCAGGCAAATTGCATTGTTGCTCTCCCTCTCCCTCATGTGCTTGTGCTTGTGCTTGTGTTGCATCTCCAGCCGAGCTGAGAGCGATTCTGCTTGCTAGCTAGCTAGCTTTCACACACGCAATGCAATGCAATTATTCAACTAGTTCTCAGTTCCTGATGATGCAGGAGCGCGTGTTTAGTTCCAACCCCAAATTCTCAAAAAGTGCTACAGTACCCATCACATCGAATCCTGCGATACGTACATGGAGCATTAAATGTAAACGAAAAAAAACTAATTGCACAATTTGGTTAGAAATTACGAAACGAACGTTTTGAGTCTAATTAGTCCATAATTGAACACTAATTGCCAAATAAAAACGAAAGTGCTACAGTAGCCCAAATTCCCAAATTCACCAAACTAAACACGCGCTGATTGGACCGATCCTAGTTAAACGAATGTAGTAAATGAAGCTTGTTGGATAAATTAATTGTGAATGCTAGTATATCAATGTAACCGACAGATACATGCATGCCTGGCCATGAATTGTATATTCAACAACACTTGTGAACATCATCCTTAGCTTGTACTACTACTTATGCCGAATAATGTAACTCTACCATCTCTCTCTGTCTCGTATGTTACAGTTTACAGTCATTCGTGCATGCAACAATTGGTAAGTACAGTAATGTGATCATGTACAATTAAGTACACACATGAATGAATAATGCAGAGCAGACTGATGGATTGGATGGATGGATGATAGTGCCTCTGGCTGACTTGAGCTGTCTTGAAAATTGATCAATTCCCTCTGCATGCTAGCTGAACCTGAATCCGATCTGATCAGTTGACCTTGTTGCACTTGAGCCTGACCTCCCCGGGCGGCCCGGTGAGCACCTCGATGCTACCCATCTTCACCATGGCGGCCGCGAACCGCTGCGACCAGAGGGTGCGGTTAGCGGCGTAGAGCGCGACGAGCGCGGCGGTGTCGCTGCGGTCTCCGAGCGCCTGGTCCGAACCAAACACCACCTCGTGCGTCACCACGTTGCGGTAGTACTGGTTGTCCAGCTGCAGCGGCGTCTTGAAATCGAGGTCCACCACCCGGTCCCTCCTGCCGGTAGCGGCGGGGCACTTCGCGCGCAGCCGCGACCCCAGCGTGACGTTCAGCGTGGCGTCCAGCTGCGGGTAGAGCCGGGTGGGCGCGAAGGAGGAGCAGTGGGAGCGGCCGATGGAGTGGGCACCCGACAGCGTGACGAGGTCGTAGGCGGTGAGGTTCTTGGACGCGAAGCGCGCCAGGAGCTGGGTCAGGTTGAAGGACGCGGGGGGCAGGTTCGCCGTCGCCTCGGTGGCGTTGGAGACGCGCCCGTCCAGGCGGCCGGAGGGCATGGCGAAGCGGATCCCGCCCATGATGCGCGCCGCGTCGCGCGCCGCGAAGGCGACGATGTCGGCGCACGAGACTGTTCCCGGGCACCGGCGCTCCACCACGCGCTTCGCGCGGTTGATGACGCTGAACCCGCGGAGGCTTGGGAAGTTGGGTGGCGACGTCTTCTCCACCGTCCTGTTGCCTGGAGTGCCCGTCGGGTCGTCCAGCAGCACCGACGCGTCGCATCCCTGAAATGGGGTGAGTGAGTGCGTGCATTGTTTAGTTTGTTGCCTTTCCGGCAATGGCATTGGCAGCAGCACAGCAGCACGGCAGCAGCATTATGGATGGATGTGCGTACCCTGACGAAGCAGTCGTGGAAGAAGAGGCGGATGAGGCCGGGCCCGTTGCCGGCGTCCTTGCGGACGGCGGCGTGGACGATGGTCTCGATCAGGCTCTCGGCGGCCGGGCAGGTGGTGTTGTAGTACCCCACCTGCAGCTGCGCCTCCGAGGAGTAGAAGCATGTCACCGTCACGGCGACAGCCACTATGACGAGCTGCCGTACATGGACGACGACCTCATCAGCTCTGGTGCCGGCGCTCATGCTACAACTGTACTGGCTACCCTATGAATGATGGATAGAGACGATCGAGAGCACCGGCCCACAGCTCACAAGCTAGCTGGGTAGCTTGTGAGCGGACTACACTGTATACTGACAGATGGAAAGCGGTAGCTAGGTGGAGTAGTAAGGAAGTAGATCAAGAACCTTTTATATATATACAGATCGATGGAACGGACGATAGTGTATTCATGTGCAGAGATGCTATACACACTCAGTCAGTGGTGAGGTGAAGAACGTAGCTAGGGAGGAGGAGGAATAACATGGCCACCATCCACACCAGCCACGCGCAGCCAGAGTGTCATCTGGAACATGGCATTCGAAGCGGCGAGGCCTGTAGTTTTGACCAGCTAATTAAACGAGCGGACGACGAATCTTGTCTTGTCCAATTACAACCTGCAGAGCGCAAGCAGTGTCCTGCAGATCTGTGCCGTGCTTCGCGCCTTCCCCTTCGCGCGCTTCCGATCCATCGGCAGTAAACGGCGGGCTGGCTGTATAGCCTGTAGCCTGTAGGGGTAAAAAGAAATACATGGTGGCAGTGACACCAGAACTGAGACACGACTCCTATGAAAAAAAAAAAGAACTGAGACACGACAAGAAGAGGACGACGACGTCCGATCCGTCAGGTAATTTGGCGCCATGAATTGAGAGGCCGGGACTGGGAGGAGTGGTGTGGTAGTGCCGTAGTGCTCTTCGCCTGATACATCTAGCTACCTGGATGTAGGGATGAAAACAGATCAGATACGGACGGATATCTCCGATATTATATTTGTTTTCATATTTTTGTTCGGATTCGGATTCGAATACGGATAGTGCCAACTATGTCGGATAGAATACGATTGGATATCGACATCATAAATATGCAATTTGAGTATTCGGATACGGATACGGTATCGGATATTGGATATCCGAACTCGGATACGGACAGATCTTAACCCTTCTAAATGGATTCGGTTTCGAATACGGTCGGAAAATATCCGTACCGTTTTCATCCCTGGCTGGATCCGTGGTTTCAGGGCGTAAATCCATTAGTTCCAGCGTCATCAGGTTCAGTTTGTTAGTACTTAGTAGCAGTAATTTACTGCGTTTGGCTTCATATCCAACGACCCTATAGAGCTGCCGGAATTTTTTTTATTTTTAACACATTTTATAAACTAATTTTAAATCTAACATTGTTTTATTTTTTTTTCAAAACTAACACTTTTGCCCACGCCTATTTTTCTGGCGTGGCGAAACGTCTGTGCCGCGCCATGCATGTTGGCGCGGTGACAGGGATGACGTGGCGACGACTGGGGCGCTGACCGGTGACATGGCAGGGTCTACCGCGCCACCGATCTTGGCGCGGCAGTGACGCGTCCTGATCGGTGGCGCAGCAGAGCCAGCTAAAGGCCCGCGGCCCAGTCCCGCCGCGCCACGCCCTGCCCACCGCACGCCCGCCCGCCCGCGTCTACCGGCTGCCGCGCCTGTCGCCGGCCGCACCACGCACGCCGGTGCGCCACTCCCGCAGCACCCACACGCGCCCGCCGCGCCACGAACACCGGCGCGCCACGGCCACCGGCCACCCGCTGCGCCCGCCGCGCCACCCCCTCCGGCCACGCACGGCGGCTGCCCGCCGCGCCTGCCACCGCCCTCACTGCGCCACGGACGCCCGCCACGAGGGCAGCAGGTCCATACATATAAGTTGCTTATTTTCTAGTGAAGTTGTTTAATATGTCTGTTAATGTTACTTTGAATGTATACATGTGCTTTCATATTGTGTTCGTATTGTATAAAAAGTAGTTTAAATTTTGCAATGCTACATAACGTTAATTTCAATATTGTTAATTTGAATACTCTAACCCTTTGTTTATCAATTTATAACAGGATGGCCCCTCCCACGCAGCACCAGTTGTACCCTTTCTTGAGGTGGAGTACGACGACCTGCACCGAGCACACTTCTTGACTGACACCGACGTAGAGGTGGCCTTGCCTCCTTTGAGGCCCCGCACGCACACCAGGGTGCACCAGTGGGACGAGCGTTACGCGCCGTACATACGGCGTGCCGGCTTCCTCGAGCTTGTCCGTGTTGTCAACTACGGTCTTCTGCCCTTGACCCAGCACTACTTACTGCAGCTGTAAACAGGTGCGAGTGCCTTCATTGTACGTAAACATTCTTATAACAAATTTTAGGTAACTAACAGTCATTCTATTCTTATAACAGGTGGAGGCCTGAGACCCACACGTTCCACCTACCTAGCGGCGAGATGACCTTGACCATGCAGGACATGAAGGCTATCTTTGGCCTTCGGTTGGGGGGACTTTCAGTGACAGGTATAGTTGACAACGATCACTGGAGGGAGCTGATGGCTCATTTCACTGGCTTTCTTCCACCGGATGACGAGGTTTCCAAGAAAAATAAGTGAGCAATTCAAGCCTATTTAATACTTGCATTGCTTTCCTGTAGCCATCGGATCTCATTTTCTTTGGTGAATTTCTGGAAAAGTTCCGGTGTTTCGTCATCGTCGATCACAGAGCGCTTTGATTACTTGGACCCATAGGCTGATGAGGCTCAGATCGATAGGTTCGCTAGAGTGTGGCTCTAGCACTTACTTGGTGCTTTCCTATTCCTAGACGCCTCGGGCAACACCATCAGCTGGATCTTTCTTGATATACTACACCAGTCGTGGGATAACATAGCGGCGTACAACTGGGGCAGTGCAGTCCTGGTATGGACGTATCGACAGCTATGCATTGCCTGCCGTCGCACCTCAGGGTATGCGAACCTTGGGGGTTGCTCCTACCTACTCCAAGTTTGGTGTTGGGAACGATGGCCTGTTGGGAGGCCCCTTGTTACTGGTTTTCCTGTAAGTACTTCGGTTCACTATATTCTTCGAGGCAGTTACATATGATGAAATTATTAATGGCTAATTCATTATCGTGTTCAATGCAGTATTGGAACGGGCAGAATACACTACCTACAGCTTTGTATATCTAGACGCAAGCAGAGTTAGTTAGAGGGAATACGAGGCGCAAGTACAAGGAGTACACGGACTGTCTCGACGTCCTGACACAGCACCAGGTTACGCTCTCTTTACTATCATACATGTGTCTTGTTCAAAGTACACTATATCACAACCTAACTCAATTATGAAATGTTCAGGTGCATTGGTGTCCTTGGGATGCTCTAGAGCTCCAGGACTATATGAGTCCTATCACTAGGGATGAGTCAGACGAGTATCGCTACAACGTCCCTCTTATTTTCTTCCACGTGGTCAAGATTCACTTGCCCATCAGGGTGTGCAGGCAGTTTGGAAGAATGACAGGCTACCCACCACTGCTTTACTCCACCAACCAAGAATTGCACGGGTGCGTTGTTGATTAATAACAAAGCTACAATTCAGAGGTGTGTATGGTACAACTAATAATCGTTTTGTTGCAGGTATGACCGCAGGAAGAGGTACAAGACCAAGGATTGGCGTGTGACACACAACGCGTACATCCAGTTGTGGCAGACCAGGGACCGGCAGCCGGTCGATGTAGGTCCCCCACACGACCAGCACACCTTCGACGAGTATCTACGGTGGCTTCATAGGTCTATGAGGACACATATCAAGCCCCCGTACACTGAGGAGGCGATTAACGAGGACGACGAGGAAGATGTGATTGAAGATGTGTACGACGTTACCACTAGGGATGACACACAACTACAGAGAGCCCTGCTTCAAAGATACGTGGTAAGATACTCGAATGGTACAATTTGTTATCCATTTGGTATTAAGTATGTGTACTAAAACTGTCCAACTGCGTTTTTGTACCCAGGCGACACAATTGTCAAGGCTGTCCAACGAAGCAGCGTTTTGGCTTCACGAGTCTAGAGGGCAGGGGCCAGGCGTTCTCGAGGCTTTTGTGGAGGTAAACATAAACTTGTTTGTTCCAAAAATATTTCTTTAGTGTGTATGCATTTGGAAAATGCACTAACTTTAACGTCTATTAATGCAGAAGGTGAAGCAGAGCTGCAAAAAGCTAGCTTAGATGTTGAGCTGCATGGACACTCCTTGGGTGGAACCTGATTACCCGGCGCGGTCGGGTGCCATGTCTTCTGGCTCTTTGAGGACACTAGCCAGCTCTTCTTAGCCAGTGACAGGTGTCGCTTTCGCTATGCGTACACCACCATATTATAGCGTTAGGAAGGACCCTGCAAACGAGGACGACAAGGACAACGATGACGACGACGATGACCCCTTTGGCTTCCGTATACAGCACCACCAGTGGGACCCTTGGCAGCAGGACAAGATCGACATGTCTCAGCTAGGTGGTGGCTCGCTTAGTACCCAAGGAGCCTCATAGGTAGTAATAAAGGTAGTTTCTTTAAATACGTAGGCTCCATGAACTAACGATCATAAAGATTATAAGTAATCATGCATATCATATACTTGCAGGATACGAGCCGTACGCACCGGCAATGCGACCACATCGACGTTGGCTACACCCCTAATGTGTTGCCTACAAATCTAAAGAGGCAAAGGCGTCCGAGGGATCCTTACACTCCTGGGACTTAGTTGGTTATGTCGAACTTATGTCGAATGAATATTGTCGTCCGAAACTTGCAGACTCATGAACCAATGAAAATGTTATGTGGCAACTTGTCAACTTACGCACAGACTCCATTTATTTGCTTCATATTCGTTTCAATGCATCGCGACAGCACTTGTAGTTGTTTATAGCATCGACAACAGCTCCCGTTCAATTACAATTGAGGCTGGTCGGCTTCTATCTACATCCAGGTCCTACCGCGCCGTGGACCTTGATGCCTAACTGTCGCGCCAAGATCGATGGCGCGGCAGACCCTGCCACGTCACCGGTCAGCGCCCCAGTCGTCGCCACGTCATCCCTCTCACCGCGCCACCATGCATGGCGCGGCACAGGCGTTTCGCCGCACCAGGGAAATAGGCGCGGGCAAAAGTGTTAGTTTTGGGGAAAAAAATGAAACAGTGTTAGATTTAAAATTAGTTTACAAAAAGTGTTATGAGTGCATCCGAGCCTCATGCACGTTGGCTGCTGTTACTATTGCTCTCATATGCATATACCCTTGGACACCGCTCCACCATGGAGGTGGAGCTCAGCAAGGTGATCGGCAACATAGTCCAAACTCTATCCCAAAATTGAGAACCTGGCTTGGAACGAAGGTGACGCCAGCGGAGAGGACCTCGCTGAACAAGTGAAAACCACCATCGCGGGTAGCTCCTCCGATCCCAGCATCGGCAGCGACTTGAGCCACCGAATATTAGCGGACACACATGGCGCGCCAACCGTCGTGGGTTCATAACCACGGTTATTGATTTTAGTGGCAGTGAGGATTTATCCTAGTTCAGGCATTGAGCCCTACATCCAACAAGAGTGTTCTTCGTGTTATAGTTTTCTAAGAAACCAAAACCAAAAGAACTGTAACTGAAAAAATTAGTTCCTTATTTAGTTCCAGATAGCAAAGAATTGACATAACCGAAGAAATTTTGGTTCCAACTCTCATATAACTGAAAGAACTAAAACACCCAAATTGTACTTCACTTCTTACTTGCATTTATATGACTATGATTGTTTTAGTGTGATGTCTCATATTGATCATTGTTATATATTTGTGTTACTATATTGCTATTATTCCCTTATCAATTATGATTATCTAAAATAGAGGTTGTGTTCTTAAATTTGCTTTAGAACCTACTTAATTCTTTGTTGTTTTAACCTCTGTAGAAAAAATTTGGTTAGTTTGTTTAGAACCGGAACCGAACCGAAATAATAGAAAACTAAATTGCTCGGTTCCTAAAATTTCTTAGAACCGATCGGTTCCTATTTTCTAGGAACTGAATTTCTTCAATAACCGAGGAACCGAACCGAGACCCTGGCCCTGCTTTTATAGCTCAAGAGGGACAAGAGCGTACAAAAAGGATAGTTCTTCGTTCTTCTTGTCCTCCATGAAGATAATTTTCTTGATCATATTGTTGTGTTGTGTCTAGGCTCTTTTCTCCTCTGGGTCTTCTATCCATTGGACACGCCGCTTAGGTCGGCTTCGATGGTCATGGCCGACAATCCTGTCGTCGGATATAACTTTTGCAAGCAGCGAACACAAGTGTATGAATCCCTTGCTCATTCACACCCAGTTTAGCTCCACCTTGCCATCCCTTACACCATCCCTTACATGCCAAGAACCTTGATCTTGGGGGGTGGCGGAGGGGGGACTGACATGCAGGCTCAAATATCTAGCTTCTCAGCAAACGATGAGACCAGAGCGTGTAACTTGTCATGTTTTGTCGCCTCGAGCATGACCCTAGTTGGGATAAGCAAGAGATGCCTTGCAAATGGCTGTTGGTATTTATTAACATGTCACTTGTTTAAGTAGCCACCTAATGTTGTTGACATTTCCTAACATCACTTTTGCTAAGTTGTTATCCCTAGCTATGATGCCAGAAATGCTTGTTGGTACTTTCTAGCGTCACCTCTAGAATGACACCAAGAACCACTTAAGTATTTTATTGTGACTAGAAAGAATGCAAATATATATGAAAGGATCTACAAGCGCATAGATAATTTACCATTATAGCTTTCACTTGGGAGTTGTCGGTGCAGAAAATGACCAACTAGTGAATATTTGTAGTTTTATCATACGTTCTGATCGGAGGTGGCCTAGCACTCAATGACAAAGGATTTATACTGATTCAGGCAACGTGCCCTACGTCTAGTTTGGGTTGGTCAGTGACTTTATTCCTGAGCCTAGGTGCTCAAAGTTTGCAGTGGGGTTACAAACGAGAAGGAGGAAGAAGGGGTGTACAGGAGGTCCGGTCGGCTCCGATCGGAAGGGCCAAGAGCGACAGGAGCTACGCTATGAGCTAAGTGTTCAAGCGTGTGCTTAGAGTCCGAACCCGGTGGTTCTGTGGTCATGAGCTAGTGAACTTGATCGGTGCTTGTTATCTTCAAGAAGGGCTCTCCTTTTGTTGGAGGGGGCGTGTCCCCTTTTATAGATAAAGGGGACGGCTTTACAAGTGAGAGGGTGAGGGTACGTATGCTACCGAGCCTTGTTGCCCACGACTATCGAGCCTTGTTGCCCACGCCAGTGGGTACAAGATAATGGTAGGCACCTACAACACTATTGATGTCACTGTAGAATATCAGATGCATGCGGGAGGTCATGCTGCCTTTTTCAGGGATGGTAGACGTCGATACCTGCAAAATACTGTTTGATGCCTAGAGGCATATGAGGAGTCTCACTATGTTCACCCAGTACGGTAAATCCCGGCGCCCATACCGCTATCGATGCCCAGAGGCACATGGGGGGCCTCATAGTATGGGAGTTTTAGCGGCGCCTACAATACTATAGAGGGAGATGTCCGCCCCTACAATACTGTTTGTGTCAGGGTGGCTGCAAAGTACTATTCCATGGAGGGTATGGTCCCTGGTACAGTGGTTTTGACTTGTGAGCCTTGCCTTGCTTTTCTCTGCACATCTTCTGGTTCCTACCGAGCGGGCATCCTCGGTCTGATGGCTCCAGTCGGCTCTGAGTGCGCCGGTCGGAGAAGAGCGGTGAGTAGGGTTCCTACGATCCTTGGTCGGAGACGCAGGGTCAGAGTCGGAAGTGGTGTTTTGGGCTAGGCCTTCCGATCGGAGGGGCCATCCGGAGGCGGCTAGAGTCGAAGCGAACGCTCCGGTCGGAGAGGTGGGCCAAAATAGCCGATGAGCGGGCACTATTCCTCTTCGGCCAGACCTTTCGGTCAGTGACTGGGCCACCCTTCTGGCCTGTCACTTTAGACTCTTGGGTTGAGCCTTGGCGTGGAAGCCGGTCCCCGAGGGACCCTGGGTTTATGAACCCGACAGGAGCCCCCGAGCCCCCGAGTGATTCGGGTAGAATTGTCCGGGAATTTTTGTCTTGCCGGCGGGTGTGCGCGAGCGCACCCATGGGTGTAGCCCCCGGGCGGTTCGGGTAGAACCATCTAGGGGGTTTCCTGTGTTGTCAGTGGGGGAGTTTTTTTTTTGTTTTGAGATAGAGTTTTGTCGACCAAGGCATCGTTGTGCAGCTGAGGCGGTTTTTAGTTATTTTTGAGAGATTGGGTGAGAGGGAGATTATGGATCCTGGCATCGGTGCATGCCGTGGATCGAGCGAGGGAGTCAGTCAAGGGTTTTGGATGAGACAGAGCTTCACGGATCCTGGCATCGATGTGCGCCGTGGGATCGGGTGAGGCAGTTAGTTTTGGACAAGACATAGCTCATTGATCCTGGCGTCGATGCGTGCCGTGGGATCGAGCGAGGCAGTCAGTCTTGGACGAGACAGAGCTCACTGATGCTGGCGTCGATGCACGTTGTGGGATCGAGCGAGTCAGAGTCGTGTTTTGGACGAGATAGAGCTCACTGATCCAAGCGTCGATGCGCGCCGTGGGATCGAGTGAGGGAGTCAGTCTTGGATGAGACAGAGCTCACTGATGCTGGCATCGATGCGCTCCGTGGGATCAAGCAAGTCGGAGTCATGTTTTGGACGAGACAGAGCTCACTGATCCTAGTGTCGATGCGCGCCATGGGATCGAGCGAGGGAGTTAGTCTTGGACAAGACATAGCTCACTGATGCTGGCGTCGATGCGCGACGTGGGATCGAGCGAGTCGGAGTCGTGTTTTGGACAAGACAGAGCTCACTGATCCTAGCATCGATGCACGTCGTGGGATCGAGCGAGGGAGTCAGTCTTGGATGAGACAAAGCTCACTGATGCTGGCATCGATGCGCGCCATGGGATCGAGTGAGTCGGAGTCATGTTTTTGGACGAGACAGAGCTCACTGATCCTAGCATCGATGCGCGTCGTGGGATCGAGCGAGGGAGTTAGTCTTGGATGAGATAGAGCTCACTGATGCTGGTGTCGATGCGCGCCATGTGATCGAGCGAGGGAGTCAGTCTTGGATGAGACAGAGCTCACTGATGCTGGCGTCGATGCAAGCCATGGGATCGAGCGAGTCAGAGTCGTGGGGCGAGATTCGGGTCGCAGACCCGGATGTTTGGAGCGTAGTCGGAAGCGTAGCCGGATGGGGCAAGATCAGGGTCACAAACCTAGGTTTTTGGTGCGCAGTCGGAAGCGTAGCCGGATGGGGCGAGATCGGGGTCGCAAACCTAGGTTTTTGGAGCGCAGTCGGAAGCGTAGCCAGATGGGGCAAGATTGGGGTCGCAAACCTAGGTTTTCAGAGCACAGTCGGAAGGGGAGAGTTTGGGGTCGCAGTCCCAGGCTTTTTGTCTTGAGCCCCCAAGCCCTGTTGGGCCTTAGTAGGGTTCGGTGTGAGTTGTGTGCATTACCCCTTCCTCGGTTCCTCACAATCGGAGGGGCTGAGTTTTGTTGCTTGTCCCGATCACTCGGGCTCGAGTGACGTGCTTGGTGAGTTCGCTAACGGGTGTGATCGAGTGGAATCCGGGTCCGTCATTTGTGACGGGGTCTGCATAGCCCTCTTGTGACATTCTACTACTCCTTTACCTGCAACCCGGCAGATGCCTAGGTCGTTCTGGAGACTGACCCGGGTGGCCTAACGGCCTCCCCTCGATGGAGATTCTATGGGTTTGGCGAGAGGTTCAGGATCGAACGAGAAGGATGAGATGACCCAGTCTGCCAGACTGGGCGAGGGCCGCATAGGGCTCATCTATGTTTTTCTCCCCTGGCTCTGTTGGTTGCTCATGTCGAATGAGGCAACCGTCGCTTCATGACACAACACGAAATATTGTGATGCATTTCGCTGCACGTGCGATGCTTAGTTCCCGAGCCCCCGGGCGGTTCAGGGCCCGAATCGTCCGGGAGGTTCGGGCGTATGGAATGAATGCCCATATGGATGTATGAAATGATTATAAGGAAATAGAGGGGTTGGTAGTGCTCACCTTGATGGCTTGAGTGATGGGGTTTGGAGAGCTTCAGTCGAAAATGTCTGACCGGGACCTACGCTCGTTGTTCGTGGGTGAGCCCTTGTGTGAATAGTTTTTGTATTAATGAACACATGCTCACCTTGATGGCTTGAGTGATGGGGTTCAGAGAGCTTCAGTTGGAAATGTCCGACCGGGACCCACGCTCATCGTTCGTGGGTGAGCCCCTGTGTGAAGAGTTTTTGTATTAATGAACACAGCAGTCTTGTTCTCCATGACAGAATCACTATCTGTTCCTTGTTTTTATCCTGGCGTAGCTATTGTTTTTGTCCTTTCTTTTTCGCACCTACCTATTAGTTTCGTAGGCTGTAGCTTTTTTAAGAGCCTGGGCATGGCCCACGGGGCTCGGCTGCTCATAGCCGTAGGTCGTGGCGGGGTGCGTTCGGTTAGGAGTGAGAACAAAGTTACGTAGGACAATTTAAAGGAAAGGAAATGTGCTTCCATTCGGGGATAAATTTGTTTACCACGTGACAACAAAAACAGAGGTAATATTCGGTATTATGAGGTAATATTTGGTATTATGCCCTTATGTAGCCCCCGAGCGACCTGGGCTGAAACTGTTTGGGTCAGGGTGCTTTATAGGAGTAAGTGTTGACTAAAAAAGCGGTAATACCAAATTTTAGGGGAAAACGACATAGCTGTTCAATGTTCCAAGTGTTGGTGAGAGCGTTGCCATTGTCATCCTCCAGTCGGTAGGTGCCTGGTCAAATTACTTCAGTCACCATATAGGATCCTTCCCATGGCGGAGAGAGTTTGTGTTTTTCCTTTATCGATTGGGTCCTTCGGAGTACGAGGTCACCGACTTCAAGGATTCTCCCCCTGATCTTTCTTTCGTGGTACCTGTGAAGAGTTTGCTGATAGCGAGCGAAGTGGATGATGGTCGTCTCGCGGGCCTCCTCGAGTAGGTCGACTGTGTCTTGCTGAGCCTCCACGGCTCGGTCATGGTCAAAAGCCTTCACTCTTGGGGCGCCGTGGTCAAGGTCGGAGGGCAGCACTGCCTCAGCTTCATAAGCCAGGAAGAAAGGCATGAACCCTATGGATCAGTTTGGGGTTGTTCTTAGGCTCCAGAGGATTGCTGGGACCTCTGCCACCCATCGTCTAGCATATTTGTTGAGTCTATTGAAGATGCGTGACTTGAGTCCTTGGAGGACCATGCCATTGGCACGCTCGACCTGACCGTTGGTTTGTGGATGTCCGACCGAGGCCCAGTCGATCCTGATGCCGTATCCGTCACTGAAGTCTAGGAACTTCTTTTTGGTGAAGTTGGTTCCATGGTCAGTGATGATATAGTTAGGAACGTCGAACCGATAGATAATGTCAAGGAAGAATTTGACCACCCCTTCCGAGTGGATGTTTGTGATGGGCTTGCCCTCTATCCACTTGGTGAATCTGTCGACTGCTACGAGTAGGTGAGTGAAACCGCCTGGGCCCTTTTTGAGGGGTCCCACCATGTCGAGGCCCCAGACTGCGAATGGCCGGGTGATGGGGATGGTTTGGAGTTCCTGTGTCGGTAGATGTGTTTGCCGAGCGTAGAACTGGCATCCTTCACATCTACGGACGACCTCCTCTGCATCTCATAGCGCGGTGGGCCAGTAAAAACTTTGACGAAAGGCTTTTCCGACCAGCGACCTTGGGGCCATGTGATGTCCACAAATTCCGGCATGGACCTCGAGGAGGAGCTACTTCCCCTGGTTGGTGGGGATACACCTCATGAGTACCCCTGATGGACTCTGTTTGTAGAGTTCATCATTGAGCGCGATGAAGGTCTTAGCACATCGAGCGATCCATTGGGATTCAGTCCTTTTGAGTGGGAGAACCTCCTCGAGGAGGTAGGCGAGTAGCGGTACTCGCCAGTCGGTTTGGTCGAGTGCCAATACGGCGACGTTCGTGGGTGATGTCGTCATAGAGGTACTGGGATCGGAGCCCCCGAGTGCTGGCTTAACATCAGGGTCAGAGCCCTCGAGCGCTGGCTGGGCATCGGGGTGTGTCTGGATCGGACTTTCCATGATGCGGGCGAATGGCTGGTGGGCGTCGTTGATGAAGACCCCACTTGGGGATGGATCCCGCCCGGCAGCCAATTTTGCAAGGAAATCAGTGGCATCATTGTCCCTTCGAGGGACGTGATGCAGTTCGATCCTCTAGAATTTGTCCTCGAGCTTGCGCACGTCTTGGCAGTATGCTGCCATGAGGGGGCTTTTGTAGGAAGACTCCTTCATGACCTGATCGATGACCAATTCTGAGTCACCATGAACGTAGAGTCGCGTAGCGCCGAGTTCGATGGTGATGCATAGTCCATTGATCAGGGCCTCGTATTCCATGGCGTTGTTTGAAGCTAAAAAATGGAGGCGGATGGCGTAGCGGAGCCTACTTCCGTCTGGGGAGATCAGAACCACTCCGGCCCCTGAGCCGGGCGCTATTACGGACCCATCGAAGTACATTGTCTAGTACTCATGGATGACGTCCAGGGTCAGTAGCTGGACCTCCGTCCATTCGGCGATAAAATCTGTGAGAGCCTGAGACTTGATAGCGGTACGAGGGGTATACCTGATGTCATGGCCCATGAGTTCGAGTGCCCACTTGGAGATCCGCCCCATGGCGTCACGGTTGCGGATGATGTCTCCAAGTAGGTATGAAGTGACGACCGCAACTTCGTGGTCGGTGAAGTAGTGCAGGAGCTTCCTGATCGCCATTAGAACGGCGTATAGGAGTTTTTGCACTTGGGGGTACCGGACCTTGGGGTCGGTGAGTACCTTCCCGATGAAGTATATGGGTCGCTATACCTTGAGCTGGTGTCCTGGCTCCTCCCTTTCGATGACCAGAGCGGCACTAACTATGTGGTTGCTTGCCATGATGTAAAGGAGGAGGGGTTCTCCTTGTTTGGGAGCGTTGGGGATTGGGGCCGACGTCAAGGACGCTTTGAGGCTTTCCAGAGCATGCTGGGCCTCCTTAGTCCAAACGAAGGCGTCCGTCTTTTTGAGGAGCTTATAGAGTGGCATCCCCCGTTTGCCGAGCCAGGAGATGAAGCAGCTTAGGGTAGCTAGACAGCCGGTGAGCCTTTGTATGCCCTTGATGTTGTGTATGGGGGCCATGTTAGAGATGGCCGTGATCTTTTCGGGGTTGGCCTCGATGCCACGTTCGGACACGATGTATCTGAGCAGCTTCCCCTTCAGAACCCCAAAAACACATTTCTCGGGGTTTAGCTTGATGTTGAACCTTCGAAGGTTCATGAATGTTGTGGCCAGGTTTGTGATCAGGTCGCAAGCTTTGGTTGTTTTGACCACTATGTCATCAACATAGATGATAATTGTTGGTTTCAGCCGCTCAACTTGATCAAGCTGATCGGGCGGGTCGATTTGGTCGGTGAAGTATTGCTGCATGCACCTTTGGTAGGTGGCATCAACATTCTTCAGGCCAAAAGTCATGGTTACGTAGCAGTATGAACCATATGGGGTGATGAATGAGGTCGCGAGCCGATCAGATTCTTTCATCATGATCTGGTGATAGCCTGAGTAGGCGTCCAAAAAGGAGAGGATCTCATAACCCGAGGTGGAGTCAATTATCTGGTCTATGCGCGGCAAAGGAAAGTGATCCTTCGGGCATGCCTTGTTGAGCCCAGTATAATCAACACACATTCTCCACTTCCTAGTCTTCTTTTTGACAAGAACGGGATTGGCGAGCCAGTCGGAGTAAAATACCTCTCTGATGAATCCTGCTGCCAGGAGCTTGGCGATTTCTTCACCTATGGCCCTACGCCTCTCATCGTCAAAGCGACGTAGATGCTGCTTGGTGGGCTTTGAGCCTGGGATAAGGCGCAACACATGCTCGGTGACCTCCCGTGGTTTCCCCAGCATGTCAGAGGGCTACCATGCGAAGACATCATGATTGTCGCACGGGAAGTTGATGAGCTTGCATTCCTATTTGGTCGAGAGCTGGGTCCCAATCCGAACCATCTTGGTTGGGTTGGTAGGGTCGATTCCCACCGCCTTGGTTTCTTCGAGCGGATGGAAGGTCATCGAGGAAGTTGGTTTGTTGCAGTCTGGGACTGCCGGAGCCGATGACTCCCCGAGCTGCGGGAGCACAGACAAGTTGACGACCACAGTGGCGAGCTCGTAGTGCTCGCGGTCACACGTGAGGGCGTGCGAAAAGGCGCTACTCACTGTGATGACGTTGTTTGGTCCCGACATCTTCAGCTTGAGGTAGGTGTAGTTGGGGATCGCCATGAATTTTGCGTAGCATGGCCGCCCCAAGATGGCGTGGTAGGGCCCTAGAAAGTCCACCACCTCGAAGGTGAGGACCTCCGAACGGAAGTTGGCCCGGCTACCGAACGTGATGGGTAGATCGATCTATCCAAGCAGGTATGCCTACGCTCCCAGGATTACCCCATGAAAGGGGGAGCTCGCCAGGCGGAGCTCCGATCGGGGGATGCACATGGCATCAAGGGTATCGATGTATAGGATATTGAGGCCACAGCCTCCGTCCATCAGCACTTTGGTAAGGCGCTTCTTGCGGACAATGGGGTCGACGATGAGCGGGTAGCATCCCGGTCTTGTGACATGGGAGGGATGATCCCTTTGATCGAAGGTGATCAGAGACTCCGACTAGCTAAGGAAGGAGGGGATGGCCGTCTCGGCGGTGCATGCCTCTCTATAGCGAACCTTGTGCTGCCGCTTGGACCAGATGGCATCGAACCCACTGAAGATCATGGTGCATTCATCAACGTCAGAGAAAACATCCCTGTCCTTGCCTGTAGTACCTCCTTTCTTGGTCGTCGCCTCCTTGCCATCTCCCTCCTTTGGCCAGCCGGCCTGTCGGAGGAAACATTTGAGGAGCTCGTAGTCCTTGTAGAGGTGTTTGACGGGGTAGGCGTGGTTGGTGCATGGGCTATCCATGAGTTTGTTGAAGTGGTCAGACAACCCTTGTTGGGGCTACTTGCCCATGCGATCAGCCACGGCTACCATCATGGTGTTGTCCGATCGACGCCGATCCTTTTTGTTCTTCTTGCCCCTCTGTGTGGAGGGGCCCTCGTCTGGGTCCGCACGCTTGGCCTTGCCTTTGTCCTTGCCTTCGCCGAAGACTGCTCCAATCGCCTCCTCACCCGAGGCATGGTTAGTGGTGACGTCGAGCAGGTCACGGGTGGTATGGAGTTTCAGGCAGCCAAGCTTGTGGATCAGGGACTCGCAGTTCGTCCTAGAGAGGAATGCGCTGATGACGTCTGCGTCGACGACATCAGGGAGGGAGTTGCATCGTTGTGAGAACCTATAGATGTAATCCCACAGGGACTCGCTGGGCTCCAACTGACAGCTCTTGAGGTCCTAGGAGTTTCTAGGACAGACATACGTCCCCTGGAAATTCCCGATGAAGACCCTCTTGAAATCCGCCCAGTCACGGATGCTGTCGTGTGGGAGGAATTCAAGCCATGCCCGAACATGTTCCCCCATGCAAATGGGAAGATACTGAAGGATGAAATAGTCATCATCCACTCCTCCGGCCCAGCAGGTGAGCCGAAAGTCTTCGAGCCAAATGCCTGGGTTTGTCTCACCGGTGTATTTGGCGATGTTGGTGGGTGGCTGGAATCGCTGTGGGAATGGTGCTCTCTAGATACGCCGGCTGAAGGCCCATGGTCCTGGGCCCTTAGGGCTAGGACTCCGGTCATCTGGCCGGTGACAGCGCCTGGGGTGCGTTTCACCGCTCCCCTCGATGGTTCGGCCGGGATCCGTGTCGGGCCCAATGCCAGTTGCTGACGATGCTACGAGCGTCCTGGTGTGGATCGGGCCGCTCGGGTGCCGGCGATCGGTGTGGGGCAGGCGCTAGGCTGGACCGTGGCAGGGCTACCGCCCCCCAAGCCACGCCTGACGGCTGTAGTGGCGAGCGAATGGAGCAGTCCGTCTGGCGCATCCCTGTTCCCCTAGTGGGGAGAGAGGGTGTGGGTCGAAGTCGCGACGCGGAGCTTTCCACCTGTTGGATGGCGGTGGCTTCTACTAGAACCCGGAGGTTTCGGTGGACTGCCCGCTCTCGGGGGTCAATGGGCTCGGGAACACCGCGCAGAAGCATTGCCGCAGCGGCGATGTTGGCGATGCTCTGCCGCCATTGTCGTAATTCCTCGGCGTGCGCTTGTGCAGATGCGAGGGCCCCCGCACGTGGGTCTAGAGGGGTGTGAGTCTGCGCGGACTCCACAACCACCAGTGGCTGTCCTGGAGCGTCCGCCATAGTGCACTCCTGGGATGGATGGTGGCGGGGTGCCACATCGCCGATGCTGGAACCGTCGCTCTCACCCTTGCCATCCGAGAGTTCGGCAGGAGCACAGCCTGCCATTCCCACGAATTTGGATGCAAGGGGGGATGACGCCAGCATCCTTCAGAGCCCCTAAGCATACGCATTCGCGGAGGACGCGAGGCCGTAGGGGAATCGATCGTATGGTGTTTGTGGTGTGGGTGATACAATCCCTCCGAGTGATCGGTGGGAGACAGTAAGCAAAGAGTAAATAATAGCACGCATATTGCTTACAACGGGGTTTGAGCAGAGAGTTTGCTTGAAAAGAAGCGCAGATGCCGTGTTGTCAAAGCCATGCATCCCAAAGTTGATGGAGGGCGCTCCTCCGATGGGTGCCGGGATGTGAGCCTCTTCGCGAAGGTGTAGCATGCCGAGCCAGTCGGCGACGAAGTTCAGGGTTCCGAAGAGGAAGGCCTGGGATGGCTCAAAGATGGGTGGAACCTAGATCCCAGCGGGTGAGAGTGTGGGAAACTCCAGCAAGCCGAAGTGAATCGTATCGTCCGAGCCCGCCACGGCGAGGGTGGCGGAAAAGTGGGTCATCCGATGACCAAAAAGTGTTGAACGTACAGCGTCTTCCCCACGGACGGCGCCTACTGTCGGTGCAGAAACTGACCAACTAGTGAATATTTGTAGTTTTGCCGTACGTTGTGATCGGAGGTGGCCTAGCACTCAATGACACATGATTTATACTGGTTTAGGCAACGTACCCTACGTCCAGTTTGGGTCGGTCAGTGACTTTATTCCTAAGCCCAGGTGCTCGAAGTTTGCAGTGGGGTTACAAATGAGAAGGAGGAAAAAGGGGTGTACAGGAGGTCCGGTCGGCTCTGGTCGGAAGGGCCAAGAGCGATAGGAGCTACGCTATGAGCTAAGTGTTCAAGCGTGTGCTTGGAGTCCGAACCCGGTGGTTCTATGGTTGTGAGCTAGTGAACTTGATCGGTGCTTGTTATCTTCAAGAAGGGCTCTCCTTTTGTTGGAGGGGGCGCGTCCCCTTTTATAGATAAAGGGGACGGCTTTACAAGTGAGAGGGTGAGGGTACATATGCTGTCGAGCCTTGTTGCCCACGCCTACCGAGCCTTGTTGCCCACGCCTACCGAGCCTTGTTGCCCACACTAGTGTGTACAAGATAATGGTAGGTGCCTACAACACTGTTGATGTCACTGTAGAATGTCAGATGCATGCGGGAGGTCGTGCTGCCTTTTTCAGGGATGGTAGATGTCAGTACCTGCAAATACTGTTTGATGCCTAGAGGCATGTGAGGAGTCTCACTATGTTCACCTGGTATGGTAAATCCCGGCTCCCATACCGCTATCGATGCCCAGAGGCACGTGGGGGGCCTCACCGTATGGGAGTTTTAGCGGCGCCTACAATATTGTAGAGGGAGATGTCCACGCCTATAATACTATTTGTGTCAGGGTGGCTGCAGAGTACTGTTCCATGTAGGGTATGGTCCCTGGTACAGTGGTTTTGACTTGTGAGCCTTGCCTTGCTTTTCTCCGCACGTCTTCTGGTTCCTACCGAGCGGGCGTCCCCGGTCGGATGGCTCCAGTCGGCTCTGAGTGCACCGGTCGAAGAAGAGCAGTGAGCAGGGTTCCTGCGATCCCCGATCAAAGACGCGGGGTCAGAGTCGGAAGTGGTGTTTTGGGCTAGGCCTTCCGATTGGAGGGGTCATTCGGAGGCGGCTGGAGTCGAAGCAAATGCTCCGGTCGGAGAGGTGGGCCGAAGTAGCCGATGAGCGGGCGTTGTTCCTCTTCAGCCAGACCTTCCAGTCGATGACTGGGCCGCCCTTCCGGCTTGTCGCTTTAGACTCTTGGGTTGAGCCTTGGCGTGGAAGCCGGTCCCTGAGGGACCCCAGGTTTATGAACCCGACAGGAGTATCCCAGGTATCGTTATTTATGGTTTTACCACAGGGAAGGACGGGCATATGGAATATATTGATAACTTATATGTATGATGGAGAAGTAAACCATAACCAACTTCTACTCATAACAGGGGTAAGTCAAGAGATAAATATGATAAGTAATGATAAATGATCACTCAGAGTACTCCTTTCTATGGCATTAGCATTGCTCTGTAGAAATTAGATGAATAATTCCTAAGTCATTCTTAATTATAAGTCAAAGCATACGTTGATTAGTGTAATTACATTTAGTAGTCATGGCTAAGATCAACTTCATATCTACACATAAGGGATATTATTAAGGAAGATTAAGAACAGATCTTGTCTTCCTTCGTAACTAGATCCTACATGTCCTATATTCGGGGAGCTCTGAGGATGATCAGGGTTTCTTAATCTCTTGAATGACTAGGGTTTGATGCCTTAGGGGGTGGCAAGGGCTGCAATATATAGGTCAGAGCATCAATCCTGAGCCCTCGGATCAAACCAACTTGAATGGATGGCATAGATGCAACCTAGAAGGCGGTAGAGAACCAACATAACGAGGTGGAGGCTGACAGAGAGCCCCATAGGTCGACCGGCCTAGATGGTGGGGCCGGCCAGGCCCACCCTATAGCGTCTCACGGTCTTCTTCGGTGGTTTGGCTTCTAGTGTCCTCTAGAACCTTCTAGAGTTGTTTTCACAGCGGATAAGCGTGATTACTTCTGACATCTAGGTCCACCTTGATGGATTTCTAAATAAACCCTGCTGAAAACATAGATTCACCAAAACTCATGGAATTTGTTAGTTTAAACCCCTAAACCTATGTTGGTGATTATATCCATGCCCTTATACATGTTACATTGACGGTTTATAATGTTTGTTAACTACCATCAACAATGGCCTTGAGGACAGCGGTTGGCTCATAATAACATGCTAATGTTAGATGGCAGTTACATGGCGTGTGCTTGTCAAGGCTCCCAAGTCACCGACCTAGTCTAGGCTCCTGAACAATGGGAAAGTAGCTAAGCCTTAGGTAGGAAGTCTTTGGCCCTCTCATGTTGAGCGATGTGCACCCGAGCCCACCCCTTGAGTGCCAGGGAGATTGGTCTAGGTTGGGGGCCCAAGCCCTGTTGGCCTTGGTTGATATCCAGTGTTGGCACGCGAGTGCACTCGCTAGGTGCATCCCCCAAGCCCCTGGGTTGGTTGAATCAGTTGGGGGTTAATCTTATGGTAAAGTCACTTAATCACTAAAGTTAAGTAACCCCGGCCTTGAGTAGTCAACACGAGCTATCGAACCCCTTGCGGTCTCTCCAAGTCATTCTTCCTTGGTTGTTCACCCTACAAGGTCATGGTCCTTGGACTTAGGTCAATGCTTGTCGAGGGACGTGAAGAAGCCGACCCAGCTTTTGGGCTTGGTGATGCCTTCAGTGAGTTCAAACCAATCAAGCCTAAGCGGTGCCCAGACAATCCCTTGGGGGCATTTGGCTTGGGCCTACATGAGGCACTCTGCTTACCCAACTCACCATGGGACGAGCGACTAGCTTGAGGCCTAGTTGTCACCCGAGTTCCCATCCCCATCGAAGGGTTTGGTGGCAGTGTCATTGGCTTAGGCTGCATACCGTACGATGGTCGGACCACTACTTGGCCCATCGTGGGGTACCCATCACTCGTTCCCCAGGTTCGAAGGCGGCCACGTGTCGTCCATGACTCTAATGCCTCGGGATCCAAATTTTGCTTACATGGCCTAGCTCCTCATGTGCAACGGGCCCACATATGCGTAGCACCTCCTTACACTTCCATCCTTGCTTGCATAATAGGGTTAACCCAAAGGTGCTTTGTTTGAAACGACAAGGATTATAAGTTGGTCCTCACCCTCTTAAACTTTCAAGGTGGTACTAACCCACCAACTACCTCTCTTACACTTTCGTCCTCGTTTCGTATAGAAGGGTTAACCCGAAGGTGTGCTTGAATGACAAAGATTAAAAGTTGACCTCACCCTCCTAAACTTTCAAGAGTGTACTAAACCCACCAAACTCATCATGTGTCACATGGGCCACCACTATACCACAACCCAAAATTAACTTTTGATGAGGCTCGTTAGAAATACCAAATAGTGTTGGGAGGTCGGATGTTAAATATTAGTAACGTTCGGTCGGTCATTATTTCTCGTTTTCGCAATAGACTGTCAGTCTGCATTTTTATTTTGCTTTACTATTAGACAGTCTGTCATTATATCCTAGTTTTATCGACCAACTGGCTGTTAGTACATAAGATTGGGCTCGCGCGCACTCGTCTAGCTCAAATAGCATCATTAATTAGCTAAGTAAAACAATTAAGTAGCTAAGTGAGGGGATATGTTACAGGGAACATAAGAATGTTGGGGGTGCCGCCCTCCCCCCCCCCCCCCCCCCCCCCCCCCCCCCCTAGCCCCCTTTCCTCCGCATGGGCGACCCTTGTTCATTGTGGCGTCCATGGTGCACATTTCACACCGTCACTGTTAGAAATGAAAATGTTTTTGTCGGATCCCAAGAACCAACAGAAAAATATGAATACTGACAAAGTAAATATGTTTTCCTGTAGGTTTTCTATTATCGACAGAAAAATTCTTAATTCTTAATTCCCCTTTGTGTCTAGATTATATGGACAGAAAAAATAATTTCAACAAGCCACGAAACCTGAAACTCCCATCCTACTTTGCCTCGGCTGAGCTGGCCTTTAAGCCGGCCCAAAAGCGGGGGGCCCGCCTGGCTCCACCGCCCTCAACCTCACGCAGTCACGCCCTCTCTTGTTGCTCAAAAAAATCATGCCCTCTCTTCCTCACCTCTGTCAACCGTGGCGGCGCTTCACTCCGGCATGGCGCGGACCTGAGCGGCGACGTTGTCTGAAAGTACCTGAGGAAGTGAGGGCCTGTGGGAGCGCTGAGGCTGTGAGAGCGCAGTAACGCACGCACGTGCACTCGTGCAGACCATTCATCGGCGGGGTGCGCGTGTACGGAGAGGGCGACATGGCTGACATGGCGTCGCTGGACAGCCCTTCCCTGGCAACCCAGATGGCCGAGCAGATCACGTCCGCTTGAACCCGCTTCCTGTCGGACACGGTGACGTCCTCGTCGCTGTGCTGGATGCGCCCGACGCCGTTTAAGAGACCAGCAGAACCGCCACCTCCGGCCAAGAAGTGGGAAGAAGTGCTTGACATGTTTACTGACCTCATCAAGAGCCTGGAGACTGACGATCTGACTCACCGGGCACGCGCAGAAGGTAGAGGCCATGAAGGCGGGGCTGTACTAGATACGCGATGTCGTCATTGAGCGGGACATCGCCTTCAAGGAGGCGTGCCGGCAGGACTGCCTGGTGCAGAGGAAGCTGTCCAATGTCAGCAGAAGCAACTCCATAACGGCTGAGGCACCCTGGCATATCGGATCTACAACAGCCTCAACAGCTCGGGCGCACTTCATGCGCACGCCGCGCCCTTGCATGCGCGCTCGCCGCGCCAGTGACTCGCTCACCATGCTCTCGCGTGCACGGTCCTCGCGCTGCCTGCATGTCCGCTAGGCGCGCTCGCCCGTTCTCAGTGTACAGCACGGCCAAAGGCCCCGGATGTAATCCTATATATGTATACTGTAAATGATCAATGAAAGCTGTCCAGTTGTGCAATCTTATTCTACATGGTATCAGCCGCCTCCGATCCTACTCTCTCTCCGGGACATTCAGCTTCTGCTTCCATGGCTCCCTCTTCTCATGCCTCTGATTCTTCTTCCGACGACGGCTTCTCCGTCGCACCAGCCACCTCGTCTCAGATCCAAGGGATCTCTATTCGCCACCATGTTCCCGTCATTCTTGACATGGATGGCGGCAACTTCGGCCAGTGGCGCCATTTCTTCGAGTCCACCCTCGGCAAGTTCGGGCTGGAGGATCACGTCCGCACCACTACGCCGAACGACGTCCGCGATCGCGAGTGGCGTCGGATCGATTCCTACGTCGTCAACTGGATCCTCGTGACGGTCTCCAAGGGCGTCTACGACGTCGTGCGCCGTGACAACCATGATGCGTTCTCCCTCTGGCACGCCGTCGAGGCGCTCTTCCACGAGAACGAACTGCAACGTGTCGTCTTCCTCGAAACCGAACTGCGCTCTCTCCAACAAGGCGACATGTCGATGAACGACTACTGCAGCAAGTTGAAGCGCATCGCCGACCAGCTGCGTGACATCGGCCACGCCGTCTCCGAGCCGAGCCAGGTGCTGAACCTCCTCCGCGGCCTCAATCCTCGGTACCGCTACGTCAAGCCGGTGATCACCTCCAAGTTCCCGCCGCACACCTTCCAAAGCGCCCGCTCTTTCCTCATCCTCGAGGAGCTCAGCTTCCAGCACGACTCCAACGCCGAGGCTGGACAGGCTCTCACTGCCGCCCATGGTGACCACAGCGGCGGCTCCAACAGCTCGGCTTCCTCCGGCGCCAAGGACGGCTCCTCTGCTCTCTCCGCGCCGCGATCCAACAACGGCCGATCCGGCAATGGCAACAGCGACGGCATATCTTCTTTTGTACGTCGACGACATGATACTCTCGGCGTCGACGACAACACTCCTCCGCCACGTCATCGCTAGGCTACATGACGTCTTTGCAGTGAAGGACATGGGGCCGGTACGGCATTTTCTGGGCATCACCGTCAGGCGAACCACGACAGGCTTCTTCCTCTCGCAAGCTTCATACGCTGAGGAGTTGCTGGAGCGAGCGGGAATGGCGCCACACCTGCAGACACCAAGTCCAAAGCCTCGTCGGCCGACGGCAAGCTGATCGCCGACGCCACGGCCTACCGCAGCGTCGCTGGCGCGTTGCAGTACCTGACGATCACGCGACCGGACATCGCCTACGCCGTGCAACAAGTATGTTTGCACATGCATGCGCCGCGCGACGTTCACCAAACGATGCTGAAACGCATTCTCCGCTACATCAAGGGCACGATGGCTCTCGGCATCCAGCTGCGCACCGCACCGACAACGACGATCACCGCCTACTCCGACGCGGATTGGGCCGGCTGCCCAGGCACGCGCCGTTCTACGTCCGGGTTTTGCGTCTTCTTCGACACCTCGCTCATCTTGTGGTCCTCAAAGCGACAAAACACCGTGTCGCGTTCGAGTGCCGAAGCTGAGTACCGCGCCATCGCCAACGCCGTCTCCGAGTGCTCGTGGCTACGCCATCTTCTCGGCGAGCTCCTCGTCAAGGTTCCCTCCGCGACATTGGCCTTCTGCGACAACATCTCTTCGGTGTACATGTCCCGAAACCCCGTCCATCATTGGCGAACCAAACACATAGAGCTCGACATCCACTTCGTCTGAGAGAAGGTCGCCATTGGAGAACTTCGTGTCACGCATGTTCCTAGTGCGCGTCAACTCGCCGACGTGTTCACGAAGGGACTACCATCAGCGTTATTCCTCGACTTCCGGGACAGCCTCTCCGTCACCGCCGGCGACGTCCAGACTGCGGGGGGTGTCAGCAGAAGCAACTCCATAACGGCTGAGGCACCCTGGCATATCGGATCTGCAACAGCCTCAACAGCTCGCGCGCACTTCACGCGCACGCCGCGCCCTTGCATGCGTGCTCTCCGCGCCAGTGACTCGCTCACCACGCTCTCGCGTGCCCGGTCCTCGCGCTGCCTGCATGTCCGCTAGGCGCGCTCGCCCGTTCTCAGTGTACAGCACGACCAAAGGCCCCGGATGTAATCCTATATATGTATACTGTAAATGATCAATGAAAGCTGTCCAGTTATGCAATCTTATTCTACATCCAAGAGCCTGGGCCACTCCTCCAGGTGCCTGTACACACTGCTCCTCTTCTACTTCTATGGCACCGTCCGGGACATGGAGGTGCACGTCGGCAAGTGCATTTCTGGAAAGGGAGGCAGGAATGTTGCCATTCACGCCGCGAAATTCCTGACCGACGGTGATGAGTTGATGGCCAGGAGCAGCGTCAAGCAGCTGAGCCGCGCTCTCGGCGTCTTCCGGTTTGTCTGGGAGGGGTGAATACTGGCTGTGATAGTGCCAATCACAATGGCAAAGATGTTGTGGTCAAGAAAAAGAATGAAGATGCAAGGGGTGTGTTGGAGCTGCAACGGCATCTCTGGAGCTGCGGCGTTGAGGACAAGACTGTAACATACAGAGGAGATGTTTTCCATATGCATGAGATCCAATTACCATGAAGTCTTCTTTCTCCCACACATCTTATGCAAAATCCAGCCATATGTACAAAACATGTACAGGTGCGATCTGAAATGCTACTCTTTTTCACCAGCTCTTCTCTAAATTTGTACAAAGGCCTTCTCTGGATTTGTACAAAGGCGATGCGAATGCATCCTGGGTCTATTTGCACCTGTATATATATCAGCACCTGGCGCTTTCTTTAAGATTGGGGATTGGCCCAACACCTGATGAGTGATTAGTGAGTATCTGGTTAGGTGTTTCATGAGTTAAGACCATCAATTTGCACTTAGCACCATATCCTTGCAACAATGGTTTATATATGGTTGCTTCTTGTTACACACACATGAACGAATTGAGGCATGAATGAATTGATATAACATAGTACTCATAGCTTGTACAAAAAAGTCTTCTAATTTGATGAACATGAACAAATAGGATAGGACTAAAATAAAGGTCACCTCACAGTTTGAATGGTATGTTGGTCTGGTAATTATTAGAAATTGTAAATCTGAATCTGAATTATGCTTTAGTATTCGATGTTTATATATAGCTGTAAAATCAACTTATAGTTTGCCTAATTCTTGAACTTCATGAATTTTCTTTTAACACCAGTTATAGTCTCTCTTGATTTATCCTATCTAATAATAAAATCCTTGTTCAGGTGCCACTGAAGCCTGAGTTGAATCCATGTACAATACCATAAGGTCTTCAACTAGGGAGTTTGGTGAGACATGAATAAGAGTCGATCTGATCTAGCCACCAGGAGTACATGGGAGCGCGTTGTTCCATACGTCCACTCCATGCAGGAGCTTGATCTTTGCAAGGGGCTCCAATTAACCAAGATCAGTACATAGTCACAGCATTCATGTTATGCCTGGTAAAAAACAACGGTAATGCGATGATTAGGGCGTAAGCTGCCAGACACAAGCCGCACGCACGTTCCGCTCTCCAACTCTCACGGTGGCCCATCGCCGCTCTCTTCTCCTCCATGGCCGCACCCTAGCCTTTATTCGCCCCCACCTCCTGCTCCTCACCGTGGCCATCACCGCCACCACGACCTTCGTCCTACTCCGCTCGTCCCTCACCGTCATGACCGCGGCATCCGTTGCCACACTGGCCGCTCTCCAAGCTCCCCTAAGCCCATGGTGTTGCTCATATCCTTGGATGGCTTGCGCTTCGGATACCAGTAGAAGGTCCCTCTCCCACACATCCGCCACCTCATCACCGGTGCCGGCGCCGGCGTCCTCCTCATCACCTCCTGCGGCTAGAGATGGCAAGGGCACCATGGCTGTGCCGTACTTCATGACTGCCTCGAGGCGACATGGTGGTCACCGTCCACTAGAGTGTAGCTTCAGACATGTTGCAAGCGTATGTTTCAAGTGTTTCAGGGGTTTCATATGCATGTTGCAAGTGTTTCATGTGTATGTTGCAAAAGTAGATCGAGATGTTGCATATGTTACAATGGCTATACATGTATGTTGCAAGCCTCTGTTCCAAATGTTTCATTTATTTTTTCAGACGTATGCTGCAAATGTGTTTATTTGGATGTTGCATATATTTCACACATATGTTGCAAGTGGTTTATCTGTTGGTTGCACATGCTTTTACAATGGTTTTTCAAGTGTTTTTAGGTGTTTTTGCAAGTGTTTCAGACGCATGTTTCAAGTGTTGCATCTGCCTTCAGACGTATGTTGCAAATATTTCATCTGGTTGTTTCAAAAGTAGATCGGGTCTTGCTGCTGGGGACCCACCGCCACAGCAGGCGTCCGGGCGGGGGAAGTAGAGGGGGCGCGAGCGATCTCCGTGTGGGGTCAGGAGGTGCGGGCGACATTTGGAGTGGGCGCGTAAAACAGAGTGCAGGCGTGAGCGTCCAGACGCGCGTGTTCGTCAAGACGTCTGGGTGCTAGCACTACGAAAAAACAACATTCATCTACGTTGCCATATATAGCATATAATCCCCGGTCATCCCATCTGATTGACCGTGTCAATATTAATTCCCATAACATTTACTTCGTCCCTGGATTTCCACAAGCAACCTTGAGGCATCCTTTTCTCCAAACTACTCTGCTAACAGATGATTATGATATATACTAGCCAAAGTCTGCCTATCTGGGCAGCATTTGGTAGATGGTGATTGATGCCACATTTCCCTCTCTTATATTCATCACTAGTAGTTCTTCTGGCTTCTCCATGCATGCACACTTATCTCTTCATTTACAAGTTTAAGTTTTCTCCACTCCATATCATAACTTGTCAATCAAGTAGCCGTATATACTAAGTCCACTGACGCGGTACGGCTCTTAATTTCGGGAGATTATATATTAATCTCAACAAGATAAAGCTGTTGTATGCATGAAAGAAGGATTGGGTCTTAACATATGTTGACTCGGTACACACGAACACAATGCGTCCATGCACACACTATCCCCCAACTGCTACACATAATGCACTCTTCTAGAGCTAGAGCCACCCTTGTTATATGTATAAATACACATCCAGCAGCTGCACAAATCTTCATCTCCTCAACAGACAACAAATTCTACTCTTGATCGGTCACCATCTCGGTTGAGAACACAGTTGAATCACCTGTTGGATTTAATTGGAATTAACCAATTACATTTAGCAATTAAATCAAAAGAAATTTCAAGGCTAGGATTAATGCTAGGTAAAACTCATGACGTGTTAATAGCCATTAGGGGATGTTTCAAGGAGAGTTAGTGGTTGATTAGTGAGTTACTAGTAACGGATAATTGATTTGTTAGTTACTAGTAACTAATATGGTCTTCATGCCATTATCAACTAGATTGATTAGTAGGTTACTAGTAACGGACAATTTATTTGTCAGTTACTGGTAACTTACATGGTGTTCATGATCATTTATCAATCACTACACCTGTCTCTTCGTGTCCCTGGAAGGCTACATAAGGCGGTGCTCTCCTCTTGTTCACGAGCGCATGACACGCAACCACGTCTCACCAATTCATTGTTGAGTTGCTCTCTGCCATCCCCGTCCCGGTTTCTGCGCGCACGGGAATAGGGAGAGCAGGCCTCCGAAACAGGCGTCGTTCGTGAGTTCATCTGCTCGGGTGAAGACCGGCAATCAGGTTTTTGGGGAGCGACTACGCGACTGCTCGATCGTACAACAACCTCATCTTCTTCCCGGCGTTCGTGGCGGCAGCGGGAGATCAGCACTACAACCTCTTTGCGCTGCATCGAGCTGGACGACTACTCCAATAGGCGCTAGGTCGACTAGCGCATCCAGCTCTGGTGCCACGGGGTATGTTGTAGTTCATCCCCTATTTTCAGCGATTAAAATCATGACAATTAGTATCGTCTACATGTTCGTGACACTTAGATCACATGTGCACATGTCTGATGTCACCAACATTTTGATAATATTTTTCTGGCTTAAACTGGTACTGAAATTGCGTAATTTTCTAACAATCTAAAAACCTGATAGGCATTTTTCGGTAGTAGGCTTTGCGGGTATGCTGAAACAAAATGTTTTTGAGGACACACATTACAAGAGGTGGCATCAAAGATGCATATTATGGTTGACTGCTATGCACTGCTACTTTGTTGCTGAACATAGATCAGTTGGACCGCATACTCCTATGGAGGGGCGTGCGTTCCAAGACATTGATACTACGTTCAAGGGGCAATAATTAGCGTGCTAGGAGACTATAGTAGATGCATATGTGACTCTGCAAACTTGTAAAGAGATATGGGATGCACTTGATGTCAAATATGGAGTGTCTGATGCTGGTAGTGAGGCCAAATAGGATGGTTTATGACCGTTCTGTAGTAGAACAAGCTCATGAGATACAAACACTGGCAAAAGAACTTAAGAATTTTGAAACTGTGCTGTCAAACAAGTTTGTGGCGGGCTGCATTATTGCTAAGCTAACACAGGCTTGGACAGACTTTGCCACTTCTTTGAAACATAAAAGACAACAGTTTGGCACTGCCGACCTCATTGGTTCTTTAGATGTTGAAGAGAAGGCGAGAGCTAAGGATGTCCACGGCAAGAAAATTGTTGAGGAAAGTTCTGGTGCCCATGTGGTGTAGAAAAATCCTGAAAATTCCCACAAGAAAAAATTCAAGCAAGAACTCAAACAAAAGACCACTACTCCTTTTAAGAAGAAGAAGAAGAAGAAAGAAGAAAGGCAATTACTACACCTGCGGCAAACCTGGACATTATGCTAAGGATTGCGAGGATAGCAGATGGAGGCCAAAAAAAAGTCTGCAAACATGATTCAGGCTGATGAAGGAACATTGAGGTATGGTAATTTATTACCTATAGTTCTTTCAGTCTGTCGTTCACCTGATTGGTGGGTTGACACAGGCACCAATATTCATGTGTGTGCTGACATTTTCATGTTTTCTTCTTATCCGGTCGGGCGGACTTTCTCCTTGTTGATGGGGAATGGAGCGCGTGTCCTTGTTGATGGCAAATGGAGCGTGTGTTGCTGTTCGTGGTGTTGATACGGTTGATCTGAAGCTTACTTCAAGAAAGACCGTGCAACTAAAGAACGTGCAATATATTCCGTCAATAAGAACGAATTTAGTTAGTGGTTCATTGCTATGTCGAGATGGCTATAAACTTGTGTTTGAGTCTAATAAGTGCATAGTTTCGAAGTATGGAATCTTTGTGGGTAAAGGCTATGAGAGCGGAGGCTTGTTCCGCTTGTCTTTAACTGATGCTTGTTTTAATTCTATGAACCATGTGAGCCATGATAATGAGACAAATGTTTGGCATTCACGTCTCTGTCATATAAATTTTGGTTGTATGACTCGCTTAGCTGGTATGAATTTAATCCCAAAATTTGATATGGTCAAAGGTTCTAAATGACATATATGCGTACAATCGAAGCAACCTCGCAAGCCTCACAAGGCTGCCGTGGCGAGAGACTTAGCACTGTTAGAACTAATTCATTCCGATTTATGCGAAACGAATGGTGAGTTGACCAAAGGTGGCAAAAGATATTTCATGATATTTATAGATAATTGTACTAAATTTTGCAATGTGTATCTGTCAAAATTAAAAGATGAAGTGTTGCATTATTTTAAGATCTATAAAGCTGAGGTAGAAAACTAAATTGAGAAGAAAATTAAACGGTTACGGTCTGATCGCCGGGGGAGAATATTTCTCAAATGAGTCTTATGAGTTTTGCATGGAGCAAGGTATTATTCATGAGAGGACAACACCATACTCAACACAATCCAATGGGATTGCTGAGAGAAAGAACCACACCCTAATTGAGTTGGTTAACGCCATGTTAGAGACAACGGGACTATCTAACGAATGGTGGGGTGAGACAATTTTGACAGCATGTCATGTTCTGAATAGGGTGCCCACAAAGAACAAAAAAATTACACCATTCGATGAATGGGAGAATAAGAGATTAAATCTTTCTTACCTGCAAACATGGGGTTGTTTGGCAAAGGTGAATGTGCCAATAAACAAGAAGCGAAAGCTTGGACCAAAAACCGTTGATTGTGTCTTTTTCGGTTATGCTATTCACACCGTGGGTTATAGATTTTTAATAATAAATTATGGAGTGCCTGATGTGAATGTTGGTACTATTATGGAATCTAGAGATGTGACATTTTTTAGAATGAAATTGCTATGAAAAATACACCTACCACTTCTAGTCATGATTCAATAACACTTCCACAGTTGCATGAACCGGTAGAACACGCTGATGTTGAAACCCATGTGGAAAATCACGAGGATAATAATATAGTCACTCGAAAGAGTAAGAGACAGAGGACTGCAAAGTCTTTTGGTGAAGACTATATTATATACCTCATGGATGACACTCCTAAAACCATAGAAGAGGCATATTCATCTCTTGATGCTGACTTATAGAAGGAAGCTGTTCAGAGTGAGATGGACTCTATTATGTCTAATGGAACTTGGGAGGTTGTTGATCGTTCTTATGGGTGCAAACCTGTGGGATAAATGGGTGTTCAAGAAAAAGCTTAGGCCTAATGGTACTATTGAGGCAAGGCTTGTGGCTAAGGGTTATACCCAAAAGGAAGACAAAGATTATTTCGATACTTATTAACCAGTTGCCCGTCTGACGCCTATACGAGTGTTACTTTCCTTGGCTGCCTCACATGGTCTTCTTGTTCATCATGGACGTTAAGACAACTTTCTTGAATGGAGAGCTTGAGGAAGAGATCTATATGGATCAGCCGGATGGATTTATAGTAAATGTTCAAGAGGGAAAAGTGTGTAAATTGTTGAAATCATTGTATGGCCTAAAGCAAGCACCTAAGCAGTGGCATGAGAATTTTGATAGAACTTTAACATCAGTCGACTTTGTTGGGAATGAAGCTGATAAATGTGTTTATTATCGATATGGTGGGGGAGAAAGTGTGATCTTGTGCTTATATGTAGATGATATACTAATATTTGGAAACAATATTAATGTGATTGAGTAAGTGAAAGGATTTTTATCGAGTAACTTTGAAAGAAAAGATTTGGGAGAAGTTGATGTTATTCTTAACATAAAGCTACTCAGAGAAGAAAATTGTGGGGTAACTCTTTTGTAATCCCACTATGTGGAAAAGGTGCTCAGTCGCTTTGGGTACACTGACTGTGCACCTATTTCAACTCCTTATGACCCAAGTGTGCTATTAAGGAAAAATTGTAGAATAGCATGGGATCAATTGAAATACTCTCAAATTATTGGCTCACTTATGTATTTAGCTAGTGCTATGAGGCCTGGGTCTTGTTTGCTATGAGCAAACTCAGCCAGTTTGTTTCAAATCCGGGAGATGATCATTGGCATGCTCTTGAGAGGGTATTGCGTTATCTAAAAGGGATTGTGAGCTATGGCATTCACTATACTGGGTATCCGAGGGTACTAGAGGGTTATTATGATGCAAATTGGATATCTAATGCTGATGAGATTTACGCCACAAGTGGATATGTGTTCTCACTTGGAGGTGGCACTATTTCATGGAAATCTTGCAAGCAGACCATCTTAACGAGGTCAACAATGGAAGCAGAACTCACAGCATTAGATACCACCACTATTGAGGCCAAGTGACTTCGTGAACTCCTAATGGATTTATTGGAAATGAGAACCCAATACCGGCTATTTCCATAAACTATGATAATCAGACATTGATAATCAAGGTGAACGGTTCTAAGGATAACATGAAGTCTAGAAGGCATGTGAAGAGGCGGTTAAAATCTATAAAAAAACTAGAAAACTTTGGAGTAATAGCGTTGGACTATGTCCACACATCTAAGAATCTGGTAGATCAGTTCACAAAGGGTTTGTCATGTAATGTGATAGATGGTGCATCGAGGGAGATGGGCTTGAGACCCATGTGAAGTCATTCCATAGTGGTAACCTATCCTATGTGATTGGAGATCCCGCGAAGTAGGATGGTGAAACAAGCTAGTGGTTGATTGATGGAGAGATCCTTTGAATTAAGGTCCTTATCGTTTGAGATTCACATTTCTCCTATGTTATATGGCAGGATGGTATAAACCTTAATGTGATCCGAGTGGCTTATCTAAGCGAAGATGTCGGCCTACAGGACATCTTAGAATGAGCACACTTTGACTGCTAGTCATAGTCTATGAGATGTGAGTAATCTCTAGATACTCATGAAAAACCTAGGAGTATGACTTATGTTCCTCTCGAGCATTGGCAACATGTCTTTTAGCCAGTTTTTGGTCTCATCTCTTGAGAAAAAATGGCCGATGAGCTTATCTCATTTTCATCGATATATTCCTCAAAGTTGAAAGAATAGCTCAAAGCTAGAGAGTTAAGTGCCTATATGTGAACAGAAGGAGTCTTATTAGGAATGAGTTGACAATGAGATGGATGGTGAGAGGGAGACAATATCTTTTCTAAAAGAGACCTTAGCTGAGGAGAAGGAACAACCGATGTTGTGTCAACATCCAGTTGGATCGACTCTGGGCTTTCGATGCTAGTGTCTATAGGCATCAAGAAGCTTTTTAGTTTATAATTGTTATAGAGGGATAAAATGAGCATATGAATTTCTTACCATCGATTGTTTGCCGAGCTGGAGAATTGACAATTTGAGTATCAGTGTCAACAAGGTCCTCTTCAACTGGTGAGTTGTCAGATCTTTGCTCTTGTGGAGATGTTTTCCTAGGTGGTGTCTAATAAAAGAAAAGGATTAGAGAAAAGTGAGGACTGCATAAGATTGAAGGCTTGAGGAGATACCTTGGTAGTATCATGTGGTGAAGTAGAGAGGTTCTCATCTTCTATCATCTAGGATCTGTTAGGGACATCAGTTGCTTTAGTTGTAATCGGCTCCTTAGGAGGATTAGCCGATGAGAGATTAGCAGATGTTGATTTAAGTGCCTAGGAGAGTAGTTTGGCACCCAGAGCAGATTGAGATGCAATAGTCAATGACTGCAAGAAAGGAATTGAGTTAGAAGTTGAATATCATCTCAAGAGGGAAGATAAGTTAATTTACCTGAGTAATTGATGATTTTGTTGTTCAAAGTCTCTTCCCAGTGGTGGTTTTTTTAGTTACACCTTGGGTTGCCTTACGTTTTGAAGATTGATATGTGAGTATTGTTGGGGCAGCTGGGGTTTTCATCAATTTTTTTAGAGTGGGTGCAATTGATCTCATTCTTGAGGCTGGACATGGTGGATAATATTCTATGGGATGCCCTTTCCTGTCCACACTTTGGGGATCAAATTCAGTATCCTGAAAAAAAAATTGTTAGATGAATTGATAGGAAAACTTGATAATCCTTCTAAAAGGAATGATGAGTTACCTCACTATCAGAAGCAAAATCGTCATCCAGGGCCAAACAGTTAGGATGAAATGAGTTGCAGAAGAGGTGAGAGTGCCATTCTTGCCACTAGGAGTCAAACAGGTTTGAGGAGAAGGTGGCTCTTGTCCATTCATGCAGACAAAGAGAAGGAAGATCTAACCCTAATTGAAAAACTCTGGAAGCTTCCATTATTTCACTGATACCTTCTCTTGGCTTCAGAGTATTCCTAAAGAATAACCGAGGAGGTAGTTGACTAAGGCCGAATTGACAGGCCACAAAAGAGGGGTCATAGAATTCATAAGTTGGGAGATTATCTGGGAGAAAAGCAATAGTAGCCATTTTACCATGACCATGGTGAAATTCGGCTGGCAGTACATAGGGTTTGATGATGCAATTGAAAATTGTTGTAGCTGTTTCATCCGAACAGCCTGATTCAAACTAGAATTTGACTGGCAGAACTAGCTCATTGTATTCATCTTCATCATAAGGTAGCCAAGTCAAGATGTTTGCATCAAACCCTCTATAAAATTTCTTGAAAAGGTGGCCTACATCAACAACAATTGTTAGGGCTAATGCAGCTTCACCATAATTCATACACTGTCGAGTTCTTCCTTCTTTTCCTTTATAATCTTCAACAAAGTTGGAAGAAGGGAAGCTTAGATTCCTAAGATTGGGTCTTACAATCTTATGCATATACAGATTCAGCCATAATTGTATCAAGCACCAAGGGCCGCTGATGGTATGCACTGCTTCATTTTTTAGCAATTGGGGCAGCTACTTGGTGTATCATATGATAAGCAAATCCTAGCAGATATTTTCTAAGGGGGTTTCATTACCGGCTGCTAGACGCTCTGCCATGTCTTTATAATTATAAGTTGGTCCATAAGATGACCCACAAAAGATGAATTTTTCTAGCCACGTGTTCAAGAAAGCTACATGTTCTCTATCATCAACAGTCGATCCATCCCCAATATGATTCAAAATATAACTTGCCCATCCTGTGCAGTATGATATTTTGGCTAATTTCTTGGACCCAGTACTTAAGAAGTCATAGAGTTGCATTGATCCTGTTACTCTAAGGCCGGTCAATATGTAAATATCGGCCAAAGTAATGGTCATTGGACCATGACAAAAAAACAAAAGCATTTAAAGTGTTGGACCAAAAGTAAGATGCAGAGATCAGAAGTGAATCATTTCTCTCCATTCCAGACAGTGAGAGTGTCAAGCTTAGTTTAAATTAGAACTTTTCTAATCTCCAGCTTTCTTTTCTGATACCCTACGGAACCAATCTCTTCATCCTTTAGGCATTTTGGGCCAGTTTCTAAAAGGAGTTTTGGTGTTCTAGGAAGATAAATCTATTACAGATTGTTTGAAGGGGATTTGGTTGGTTTCTTGGTTGATAAAATCAGATGGATCAGGATTGCCCATAGGTCCAAGATAATAGGCATTAGGAACAATAGTTGATGGAATCAGAATTTCGTTCCTCATTTCCTAGAAACTAGATAGGATGAATTTGAGAAGAAAGGAAAATATAGAGTAGCAGCTAATACTTAAAAGATAGAAATCTGAAGGCATACCTCAGGAATGTGATCGCTGGTCACCATTGCAGCCGAAATGGATCTAAATTTGAGGAAGGTTGTAGAAAGGTGGTTTGAACAGCAGTTTGGCAAAGCAGAAGATCTACTAGGGTTAAGGCTTTGGTGGTGGCGGCTCTGACTATTGAAGCTTGCTCAAGAGAAAAGGGGAAAGTAAGCAGGCTCAGCAAGTTGGAAATTAAACTGTTGGGGTATTATATAGAATTTGGCCTGAGAAATCAAGAGTTATGCGTATACTTTGGAATGAGCAGTTGCAACACGGTGAGCAGATAAATTCAAATTTTGGAATAAAATCATTTTCATCCCAAAATTGGGGGACATGTGTTTACACAAAAATTTGGAAAGAAGAACGTGAGAACTTGAAGTCTCTAGGATTGTGTCATTAAGGAATCAATTAGATGTGAATTGGTATCAGATGATTTAGATGCGATGTCAAAATCAGCTATTTTATAGATGACATTAGTAGATGGCGTCAATGGGCTATGCTTGAATGGCGTCGGGAAGATATGTCGGACTCTACGAATAAGGAAAAATTAGGGTCCAAGTTATTGTTAAGTTAGGAAGTTTTCTTTTATTCCAAAAATTGTAATAAGTCATATTTGGGTAGGATTCATATTTAGGTTTCAGGTATAAATATTAGACCTTCGTTATTGTACAAAGGATGAACACTCAATCAATACAATCTTTCTAGCTTTTGCCATCATATTAGGAGTAGGAGTATTGTAGATCTTGGTGAGTTCTTCAGCAAATAGGGCTACATCGACTGATCGACTCTAGCTTGCTTGTGAGTACCGTCATGACTTGTATTGTGCTTATAAAGGTGTATGAGCTGATTGATCTTTTATGAGCTATAATATAAGTTAGTTATCGATCAATATCATTGTTTGTAAGGCTGCATTAGCTGATTGATCTCTTACGAATCATAATATAGATCAAAGTTATCGATCTTGTGTTAAATAACTTGTTGTTTAATACAATATCACCAGTTATCGAATCTGCTAAGATTAGTAAGATTTTCCTTGCTGTTTTTTGGTTGATTGACCAGTTATCGATCTTGTTATAATTAATGTTTTACTAATTATAACAAAATCACCCGATTGAAATAGAGATAGATCGGCATCATATCATCTTAATTGGTCGTCTTTTGATCTAGTCACGCTTTAAATCTTATAATCAATGGCTTAATTCCACTAGATCGGTTGTTTTATCTCTATTCCAATCAAACATAGTATACATCCAAAGACATGTTTCAATCTTGAATAAACTCACTAGTTAATGAGATATAATCTAATGACACTATGAAAGCTCTAGTTTGGTTTTGGTGAATTGATGAAACCCTAAGTGCTAACCTAGTTTATCAAGTGATCATGACATAGGTAGCACATTCCAAGTGGCAAAGCAAATGAAGATCATGACATGATGATGGTGATGCCATGGTGATGATCAAGTGGTTGGACTTGAAAAGAAGAAAGAGAAAAACAAAAGGCTCAAGGCAAAGGTATAAATGGTAGGAGCCATTTTGTTTTGGTGATTGAGACACTTAGTGAGTGTGATCACATTTAGGATCGATAGCTGTACTATTAAGAGGGGTGAAACTCGTATCGAGATGCGATTATCAAAGTGCCACTAGATGTTCTAACTCATTGCATATGCATTTAGGATCTAGTGGAGTGCTAACACCCTTGAAAATGTTTGTAAAAATATGCTAACACATGTGCACAAGGTGATACACTTGGTGGTTGACACATTTGAGCAAGGGTTAGGAACTTCACCGGTGGAGTGTCCGCTGGTAGAGTGCGGACAGTCCGATGGTGCCACCGGCACCCTATATAGAAAAGACAGGGGTTCACAGAGTGACCGGACGCTGGTGGCGTAGTGACCGGATGCTGGGGTCCTGAGTCTGGTCAGTAGCAGCAGTGGGCACGCATCTTGGTCTTGTGATCAGACGCTGGCAGGGTGCGTCCGGTCAGTGCTGACGTATGCTGACGTGAGGCGCATAGAGGAAACGTTGAGTGACCGAATGCCGGGTGAGTCCGGTCGAGCATGACTAGACGCGTCTGGTCGTGAAATTTCGCATTTGGAACCTTACTGGAAATGACCGGACGCTGGGGTCCTACGTCCGATCCCTTTCTAACTGACGCGTCCGGTCATCACTTGACCGTTGAGATCGAGCGATCGACGTTTGAAGCCGATGACACGTGGCAAGCATCGGGCGACCGGACACTGGGGTCCTACGTCCGGTCGATCTAACCGGAGTGTTCGGTCACCTCGTGTTGTGCCCAGTGAAGGGGTGCAACGGCTCTATTTCGTGGGGCTTCTATTTAAGCCCCATGGCCGACTCAAGCTCACTCTCTTGGCCATTTACATTGACATAGCAATCTTGTGAGCTTAGCCAAAGCCCTCCCACTCATCTCCATCATTGATTCATCATCTTTGTGAGATTGGGAGAGAATCCAAGTGCATTGCTTGAGTGTTTGTATCTAGAAGCACTTCGTGTTCGTGTTTCGCTGCAGGATTCGCTTGTTACTCTTGGTGGTTGCCGCCACCTAGACTGCTTGGAGCAGCGAGGATCGTCGAGCGGAGGTTGGTAATTGTCTCCAGCTCCGATCGTAGTGATTGTGAGGGGTTCTTGACCTTTCCCCGGCGGAGAGCCAAAAGGTACTCTAGTGGATTGCTCGTGGCTTATGTGATCCTCATCTTGTGTTGGTTGTGCGGCACCCTATCGAGGGTTTGGCATGTGATGCCAATTAGCGCGTGAACCTCCAAGTGAGTGAATCGCTACAACGAGGAGTAGCTTACCAGCAAGCAAGTGAACCTCAGTAAAAAATCATTATGTTTATCGTTTGATTCCGAGGTGATTGGTCTTCATTGGTATTCATTCTTGTGATTGATTGGCTCCTTCCTCGACATGGCGGTATAAACAAATTGCTCACTCTCTTTACTTTACCGCAAACTAGTTGTCAAGCTCTTTAGTGTAGCTAGTTGTGAGAGCTTGTTAGTTTGGTTAGTGTGGCTCTTTAGTTAGCCTTTGACAGCACATTAACTTAGTGTAGTGTCATAGCTTTTGTGTGGATAGAAACTATACAAACTAGAATTATAGTAGGTGGCTTGCTATTTTAGTAGGCTAGCACAACACTTGCTTCACCTCATAATTATCTAACCGGTTTGTTAAGTGTTGTTGTAGAAATTTTTAATAGGCTATTCACCCCCTCTCTAGCCATTAGGACCTTTCACACTACCATAGCTGCATCGATCTGATCGAACCTCACTGGTAAGACTTTAGATTAGAAATTATCGATTAGTGGTCTTGTTCATGATCAAGATATGTACTCTTTTGTTTGCTATGACTGCATCGGCTATTTTTGCCGATTTGCCTATACTTTCACGCATATAGCATGTTTTCATGAATCTGTCAACATATAGATGGTTTTTATAGATTCGTTGGCTTTAGTTTGTTATCATTATCATAGCTGCATTGATCCGATCGAACCTCACTGTTTATGATAATAGATTAGATTCAAACTGTTTGTAGATTTGTTTATATTAGACAGTCGATTTGTTCGCATGTTATACTCTTTTCAACAAACTTATTGGCTCAGTGCTTTATATTGATCATGTTCCATTTAGCCGATGATGCTTTCTTATATCGCTTCTTATGGATACGCCGGATATCAACCGTTTAGTCGATAGCCTTATTGAATCAGCTATCTAGTCATACATTTGGAACTGTCTAGTGCAACACCGACATGTTCCACCTTAAATTACTGATAAGATTTTCTCTCCTTATCAATTGCGGGTCAAATTGACTGGCACATAGTTGGTTTTTTTAGAATCGGCTAGTTCTGTGTTAAAGCCAAGCAGATCTCTGGTCTCGTTCCACTTAGATCTTCTAGCTTGATGTGTGTTGATCACATCGCCATATTTTTGTGTCAATAGAGGGGGTACAAAGATTATATCAAACCATGCTCTTGACATGATCGGGAATCCAAGCGAAACCTGCTTGCCTCCCTCTAGACCTAGCCTAACTAGCTATGCCTAGAATATGATGGAGCTCTAAGGATGATTAGGGTTTCTGTCTTCTCAAATGACTTGATGCCTTCAGGGGGCAGGGGCTAATATATATAGGCTGGAGCGTCCAATGTGAGCCCTTGGATCAAACCGACTTAAGGAATGGCGTAGATGCAACCTAGGAGGCGGTGGAGAACTGACATTGCAACATAGAGGCTGATAGGTGGGCCTAGGGGCCGGGCGGCCTACAGGTGGGGCTGGTAGCCTCTGCATCTCTGCCTTGGCATGGAGTCCTCTCAAGTCTTCTAGAGTCTTCTAGTGTCTGTTTTGTTGCGGATAAGCGCAATTAAATCTGACATGTAGGTCCACCTTGACGGTTTTCTGAATAAACCCAGTAGAAATCATAGATTCACCAAAACTCGTGGAATTTGTTAGTTTAAACCCCTAGACCTTTGTTGGTGATCTCAATTGTGTCCTTATACATGTTTTATTGATGGTTTATAATGGTTGTTAACTACCATCAATAGTGCACCAAATATACCATCCTTAGCACCATTGGTAACTAGACATTCACAAAACCTACAATACCCCATGAGATCAACATTAGAACCAAGGGTCTAGTTTTCATAAAAAGAACACAAGTCTAGTTACTAAACCTATGCATGCTAGTTTTCCACTTCATCATTCCAACCTACAACTAGCATACACCACACAAGCATGGATATTAAAATTTAAAACTTGTACCATGCAAGCAAACATATGAAATGCACATTCAAATGCATCACTCAAGTTTATGAACTTGCTCACCCTACTTGTGTGCTCAAATTTTAATTGATCCCCTTACTTTGTCATATTTCTCCCCCTATGTCAAAGTTCTCCCCTTTTGTCATTCAACCTTATCTTTGTGAACTAATTTCTCCCCCTTTGTCATCAATTACCACAAAGGTTCAATTTTAGAAAGGTTAAGATTATCAATGTCAATCAATGGGGTGAGGATCATTTTCCTAAATTTGGTTCAATCTAGATCGCTTGCCTAAGATGTTTAACTCAGTTTGATCCAAGGACAAGCTTTTTCACACCTCATTTCAAGGGTTATCTTGTATGATGTTGAGTTAAACACTTATAGCTCATTTTCTAGATCAAACACTAGGTTCACAAGCTCACAAACAAGTCATATGCTACCACTAGATCAAGTCAAGCATGGAAACAATAGTGGTACCATACAAGCATCAAATTCATTTGATTTTCATGAATGATCCTATAAGACATGAGGAATGACTTGATGCACTAAACATGTCCTTAGCAAAGGATGTATGCATGCCAATCAACTTTTACCTTGGATTGCTCGAAGAAGAGGCATGCCATATGAGTGGGGGGAGCATCAACACATATTTGAGAAATCCAATATGTTCAACTCATTCCTTAGCTTGCAAAACCTCTTTTCATCAAGTGGCTTGGTGAATATATCGGCAAGTTGATCTTCAGTGCCTACACTCTCAATGCAAATGTCCCCTTTTTGTTGATGATCTCAAATGAAATCATGGCGGACATCAATTTGCTTTGTTTTTGCATGTTGAACCAGATTGTTGGTTAGTTTGATTGCACTCTCATTGTCACATAGCAATGGCACTTTCTTGAACTCTATTCCAAAGTCATTCAAGATGGCCTTCATCAAAAGAATTTGTGTACAACAACTATCGGCGAATATGTATTCGGCTTCGACGGTTGATAATGCAACACTATTTTGCTTTTTTGATGACCATGAAACAAGTGATCTTCCTAACAATTGACATGTGCCTGAGGTGCTCTTCCTTTCAACTTTGCATCTCTCATAATCCGAGTCGAAGTAACCAACTAGCTAAAACTTTGCCCTTTTGGGATACCATAAACCAACATTTTGTGTATGCTTCAAGTACCTCAATATCCTCTTTGTAGTCTTCAAATGACTTTCTCTTGGTGAGGCTTGAAATCTTGCATACATGCACACACTAAACATGACATCCAGCCTTGATGTGATCACATAAAGTAGGTTTCCAATCATAGAGCGATACAACTTTTTATCCACTATGTTGCCACTTGCATCACTATCTAAATTGCCATTTGTTCCCATTGGTGTACTAATGGCCTTTGATTCATTCATGCCAAACTTCTTGAGCATGTCTTTGATGTACTTGCCTTAACTCATAAATGTACCATTCTTCAATTGCTTGATTTGAAGACCAAGGAAGTAACTTAACTCTCTAATCATAGACATCTCAAACTCATTAGCCATCATCTTGTCAAACTCTTCACAAAAGTCTTGATTGGTTGATCCAAATATGATGTCGCCAATATAGATTTACAACACAAACAAGTCTTTGCCGATCTTCTTGGTGAAAAGAGTGGTGTCAACCTTATTCATTATGAACCCTTTAGAGAGTAGGAAGTCCCTCAACCTCTCATACCATGCTTTAGGTGCTTGTTACAAGCCATACAATGCCTTCTTTAACTTGTACACATGGTTGGGCTTTTTGTCATCTTCAAAACCGGGAGGTTGCTCAACATAAACTTCTTCATTGATGTAGCCATTGAGAAATGCACTTCTGATATCCATTTGATATAGCTTGATGTTGTGGGCACAATCATAGGCTAGCAAGATTCTAATTGCTTCCAATCTAGCAACCGAGGCATATGTTTCTCCAAAATCAAGACCTTTCACTTGAGTGTAACCTTGTGCTACTAATCTTGCTTTGTTCCTTACTACTATCCCATCTTGATCTTGCTTGTTTTTATAGATTCATTTGGTTCCAATTACATTGTGTCCCTTCGGTCTTTCCACTAATTCCTATACTTGATTTCTTGTAAAGTTATTCAATTCTTCATGCATAGCATTCACCCAATAAACATCCAATAATGCTTCATCTATCTTATTTGGTTCAATGGATGACACAAATAAGAAATGCTCACAAAATGAAGCCAATCTTGATCTAGTTTGCACACCTCTAGAAATATCTCCAATTATAGTGTCCAATGGATGATCCCTTGCAATATGAGTTGGTTGGAGTGTTGGAACATTGCTTGGACTTGCTTGATCATTGGATTGAGATGATGTACTAGCCACTTGATCTTGCACATTGTCATGAGAGCCACTTGTACTTGCTTGACTAGTGTCAATTTGCACATTTGAGTTAGAGAGCACTTGCACTTGATCATCTTCATCATCATTCACTTGCCTAGGCCTCAATTCACCAACATCCATGTTCTTCATGGCATTTAAAAGTTGAATGCCTCTCACATCATCAAGATTCTCATTCTCATCTTGGGAACCCTTGGTTTCATCAAATTCCACATCATGAACTGATGAGGACATCACTCCTTTGGATGTACCAGCTGATCCTCCAACCGTCATGCAAGGTCCAATGACCCGGGCTCGAATGCGTCAACTCAATTTACAGGTGAGCTCGTTATTAAGCGATCATTTTCATACTTTTGAGAATATACTACTACCTAACGATGTTATCTTGCTTAGGAACATTGGAGAGGGTCAAGAGGGACTAAGAGAACGTGGAGGAGGTGATGCTGACCAGCAAGGACGTCCAACACAAGCCGGAGGCCCAGTCCAACACGAATTCGAGTCTGCCTCGGCCTCCAGGACCAGTCTGCCTTAAACTGGTCGCCCAAGACGCATCCGGACTCCGTTTTCGATGATCCACATATGGATGGAAAGCTAATTTGATAAGGAAGCCAATCCAAGTGGTTTCACGTCAAAATCTATTCGGAATCAACAGGAATCGTCGAAACAAGTCAGCATCTAGAATCTGCCAGGGTGCTGCAACACCGTCTTTTGGTCCGTTGGACCATGTATCGAGTTTGGGCCCATTAGGGGCACGTCCAGGGGTCTTGCATGACCCTAGAGTCTTCATAAACAGCCGCCGCCCCTCCATTAGGGTTTGGGTTTTGCTTAGATTATTCTGTCAAGAAACAGTTTCGCCGTTCTTCGGTTTGTGAGACCCCAACTCGTGAGATTAATCATACATTTGCAATTTGGTTGCGATCTTTCTTGTTCTTGCTTGTGTTCTTCATTGCGCAGGCAGGGATTAGCCTTCTTGGCGAGGTCAACCTAGTCCGTGACTCGGTTGATAACCAGAGGAGCTGTGGTGCTAAGATTGCAGGGTTCGATCTTTCGATCTGAAGCCGGATTGGTGTGTCATTCTCCGCCACAACGATAGTTACCATCACCTGACGGAAGATCGGGATCCCCGTCTCTATTACTAGTTTCTCTTGATTTGGTTGAGGTCAGGACCTTAGTCTTTCCTTTGAGCAGCCTAGCATCGACTATGTTTTGATCTCCTGGAAAAGGATTATCATCGACTTTCATCTTCCGAGACGTATCAAATTTGAGCCTTCCTTGCTGAATAGCCCTCTGTATATGCTGTCGGAAAATTCTGCATTCATTAGTGGAATGAGAAGTAGCGTTATGGAACTTGCAGAACTTCTTATTCTTCAACTGATCAGGGGCAACATAACATGCTTATCAGGCAACTTGATCTGTCCCTTCTCAAGCAAGAAATCGAAAAGCTTGTCTCATTTTGTGACGTCAAAGTCATAGCTCTCCTCGACTCCTCTTCCCCAAGGATTTAACACCATTACTGTCTTTTTGCCCTAATTCCATTCAGCCATGGCAACCTCTTCTTCTTCATCTTCATAGCTGTCATCGACTGAATATGGATTATAAGCTTCGGCTATTGCGGTATTTTTCTAGAATCGGGTATCTCTACGCATATTCTGGAACTGGCTATTGAGCGTTGTCACTCGTTGAGCCAATTGACCCAAGTTGTCAAATTTCTGTCATAGCAGCTTTTCTTTTCATGTTGGCAGCATCCTCTGAACGGCCAAAGCAGCTAGCTGATCATCAGCCAAGTTTAATGAGAAGCACAAATTTCTAGTCTCTCGAAATCTCTGAAGAAACTCGGTGCCCGATTCATTAGTTTTCTGCCTTATAGTTGTCAAATCGGTAATCCTCTTTTCTCTAGTCCCAGTATAGAAATATGTATGAAATTTCTTCTTCAGGTCAGTCCAATTGGCAATGGAGTTGACTGGCAGTGATGAAAACTAAGTGAAGGTTGGCCCTAACAGTGACAGGGAGAAGAAACGAACTCGATGGACCTCTTCAACGGATGCCTCGCCCAATTGTATAAGATAGCGACTGGCATGTTCTATTGTGCTTGTGCTGTCTTGGCTAGTAAACTTAGCAAACTCTGGAAGCCTATAATTCTTGCTTGTGTTCTTCGTTGCGCAGGCAGGGATTAGCCTTCTTGGCGAGGTCAACCTGGTCCGAGACTTGGTTGATAACCATAGGAGCTGTGGTGCTAAGATTGCAGGGTTCGATCTTTCGATCTGAAGCCGGATCGGTGTGTCATTTTCCGCCACAACGATAGTTATCATCACCTGACGGAAGATCGGGATCCCCGTCTCCATTAAGTGGTATCAAAGCTAAGGTATACCGTCAGGTTCACTTTTTATTCCCTAGTTTGAGTGTTTCGTATTCGTCCCATAGTCCAGTGCCATACTCGTTTTTCCTATCCTAGAACCTTTCGCGCCATAGCCTTTGCATATTTCAGTTTCAGAGTCTGCCATGTTGAGTTTGTGTCCTGGTCGAGGTCTTATTGCTGGTTAGGTCATGTTAGAGTTCAGTTTGTGTGTTTTCCCCCATCGTTTCCATCAAATCTTGGTTGTTGTGACCAATTTTGCACACATTGTTCCCGTTTTGTCCTCTAATTCGGAGCCAATTCTTAAAACTGGTCCAGTTTTCGCATACGAACTCCGTTTTTGACGTTCCATATATGCAAATCGATCAGAAAAAAATTGCGGATCCGTCCATCCCCCATTAATGGGGTTCAGAATTTTTAGATTGGCCAAAAAGTGGTCACAAGATCCTCATTTCGTGGTCACAAGGTTTTTGTCAATTTTCATCCAGTTTTCTGAAAATTCCATAGGCTATGTCTTACACTTGTTTGAGCTCATATTTTCTGTGGTTACTGCTTTTGTGCTCCTAAGTAAAGGAAAAATATCAAAAAAATAAAATAAAAAAGTCAAAATTTCCAAAAAAAACAACAACAGCCCAAAAAATAGAAAAAAAGAGAGGGGCAAAAGAGGAACAATATCTAGAGGAGCACATAGAGAAGCCCAAAGTGAGCTGTGTTTGCGTGTGCTGTCTGGTTCCTTGTTTGTGTTGCTGTTTCCATCCACCATACTTGTTTTTCTCATACCTATCACCTTGCTATCCACCATACTTTTGTCACAACCTGGTACTTGCAACACTTTAGACTAGCAACGAGAATAAGTACTTTGGACTATAATTCAGCATTACTTTATGTTACTGACTTGTGTGCCAGATATACATATTACTCTTTGTTTGCCTTCCAAGCTCCACAAATTCTTCAGATCAGTACAGACAAAGGGCCTTGCAATCTCGGTACCACTACCTCACAGGTATCACGAACCAGCCGCCGGTTGTACTACCCACTGCTTGCGTTGGTAAGAACTTAGTAAGAGCTTGGTAAGACGCTTCCACTTGCTGTGAAAAGTGACACCACTACAACCATGTAGTCATTTGGTAGGGATAACTTTCACCTGTTTGTTCCTGTTTTTGTGTTTTCAATGGCAGGAGGTGAACAGACTGCAGATAACAATCCTAAGGGTTTCAGCGAGTGTGTCAGCCAAGAGCAACTACAAGCTGTTGTAGAGGATGCCCAAAAAAGGATGAATGAGGCCATTAGGAAGGCCGTCACTGACGCACTCATTGAACTCAACATTGGCAATAGCATGGAGAGATTGGACAAGCGAATTTCCACACTAACCGACAAGGTTACTGAGTTGGAAACCTTTGTGGCGGGCAACAACGACGTTTCCGGCAGCAACACTGATGGTCAAGACACGGTGCATGATGCCGCTGGAAACATAGGTCGAGCAGCTATTCGACAAGAGAGATTACGGCAACGTCTTCGCCGCAACACGACAGGTATGGGTGGTGTCCACCACCACCACCGTCAAGGTAATAATCACCGTGTGCCCGATGATCCTTATGCTAAGATTAAGTTCACAATACCATCTTTTTCGGGTCATTATGATGCTGAGGGATATCTTGATTGGGAGATGACGGTAGAACAAAAGTTTAGTGCCCACCTTGTACCTGAGCAGCATAGAGTTAGACAAGCTACTAGTGAGTTTAAGGATTTTTCCATTATTTGGTGGAATAGGCTAGCTGCACAGGATGATTTACCTAGTACATGGGAAGAACTTAAGGTAGCTATGCGTGATCGTTTTGTTCCTCCTTCTTATCATAGAGACTTGCGTAAGAAATTGATGCGTTTAGAACAAGGAGATAAATCTGTACAGGATTACTATGGTGAGCTCCAAAAGGGATTGATGCGCTGTAGTGTTGTAGAGGGAAACGAAGATGCCATTTGTCGTTTTTATTCTGGTTTGAGGCGTGACATTCAGGACATTGTTGATTATAAAGAATTTAACACTGTCAACCAGTTGTTTCAGTTTGCTATGCTTGCAGAAAAGGAATTACATGGGCGTGAACAGCTGAGCAAGAGCAAGGTCAGCACCAGCACATACACGCCACGCTCGGCACCATCTTTGGGGCTGACCAAGCCAACCACTTTTCGGACGCCTCCACCAGCGAGCAAGCGACCAACAGCCTCTGGAGTTTCCGCTACACCTAAGACACCTCCCGCACGACCTTCAGATTTAGGTAAAAATTCTTTGCAGGTGCATACCAAGAGTTCCTCATCCATTGCATTGACGGGACGCACTTCGGGTATTCAGTGCCACCGCTGCCATGGCATTGGCCATGTGCAGAAGGACTACCCAAGTCAGCGGGCATATATTGCTACAGAAGATGGTTACATCAGCACCTCTGACATTGAGGATGAAGAAGACCAAGATGCAGATGAGGAGGACGGCGAAGTCCTTGGTGATGAGGCCACGGCGTCCTATAGGAGCATTATTGTACAGCGGGTGCTCAGCTCACAAGTCCAGCAGCCTGAGAAGCTACAACGCCATAACTTGTTCCAGATTTTCTTTGTCATCAGCGAACGTCGAGCACGTGTCATTATTGATGGAGGTAGCTACAACAATTTGGTGAGTTCTGATTTGGTCAAGAAGCTTAGCTTGACCACACGCCCACACCCACGTCCATATCATGTTCAGTGGCTAAATGATTCTGGTAAAGCAAAGGTAACACAAACTTGTAGAGTTTCATTTTCCATTGGTTCTTATGCTGATTCTATTGATTGTGATGTGGTACCTATGCAAGCTTGTTCACTTTTATTGGGTCGTCCTTGGGAACATGATAATGATGCTACACACCATGGTAGAAGTAATAAATACACTTTTGTGCATAAAGGAAAGAAAATTACTTTGGTACCTTTGACCCCTGCTCAAATTGTACAAGCTGATAGAGAACGCGCTGCTAGTTTGAATGATGTTCAATCTGAAAATCAGCAAGTTGCTAATTCTATTTTCCCACCTAAAAAGGATAAGTCTACATCTATTTCTAAGGCTGAGGGGATTAAATTGAAGGGTGGTGTTATGCTTACAACAAAATGTGACTTTGCTGAAATTTCTGATGATGATATTTGCTATGCTTTGGTATGCAAACGAGCTATATTTTCACTTGATGATATTGTTAGCTCGGTACCTCCTGCTATCACTAACCTTTTGCAGGAGTATGAGGACATTTTTCTAGCTGAGATACCCCCAGGGCTACCACCTATGAGAGGGATAGAGCATCAAATTGATTTGATTCCGGGAGCGACCTTGCCCAACCGAGCTGCATATCGAACCAATCCTGAGGAGACTAAGGAAATTCAGTGGCAAGTCCAAGACCTTTTGGACCGTGGGTATGTACGTGAAAGCCTTAGTCCTTGTGCCATTCCTGTACTTTTGGTTCCTAAGAAAGATGGAAGTTGGCGTATGTGTGTTGATTGTAGAGCCATCAATAATATTACTATTCGGTATCGTCATCCTATTCCTAGGCTAGACGACATGCTTGATGAGTTGTGTGGTTCTATAATTTTCACTAAGATTGACTTGCGAAGTGGTTACCACCAGATTAGAATGAAACTTGGAGATGAATGGAAAACTACATTTAAAACCAAATTCGGGTTGTATGAGTGGTTAGTTATGCCTTTTGGTCTGACAAATGAACCTAGCACTTTCATGCGCTTAATGAATGAGGTTTTAAGAGTTTTTATTGGTCATTTTATGGTAGTTTACTTTGATGATATATTGATTTACAGCAAGTCTTTTGATGAACATATGGATCACTTGCGTGCTGTTTTTAATGCCTTACGTGATACACGTTTATTTGGTAACCTTGAGAAGTGCATCTTTTGCACGGATCGAGTTTCTTTTCTTGACTATGTTGTAACTCCATAGGGAATTGAGGTGGACGAGATGAAAATTGAAGCCATAAAGAGCTGGCCGGTTCCCCAAACTGTCACACAGGTGAGGAGTTTTCTTGGTCTTGCAGGATTCTACCGCCGCTTTGTCAAAGATTTCAACACCATTGCTGCCCCATTGCATGAGTTGACGAAGAAAGGAGTGGTGTTTCATTGGGGAGAGGCACATGAGGAGTCCTTTGACACTTTGAAGGACAAGCTTACACACGCACCATTGCTGCAACTTCCAAATTTTGGTAAGACTTTTGAGCTAGAATGTGATGCTAGTGGAGTTGGCATTGGTGGTGTTTTGATGCAAGATGGTAAACCTGTTGCTTACTTTAGTGAAAAATTACATGGTCCTGTTCTTAATTATTCCACGTATGATAAAGAATTGTATGCACTTGTCCATTCTTTAGAGACGTGGCGTCATTATTTGTGGCCTAAAGAATTTGTTATTCATTCTGATCATGAATCGCTTAAGTATCTTCGCTCTCAAAATAATCTGAACCATAGGCATGCTAAATGGGTTGAATTTATTGAGTCTTTTCCTTATATTATCAAACACAAGAAAGGGAAGGATAATGTGATTGATGATGCTTTGTCTAGAAGATATACATTGCTGTCTCAACTTGATTGCCGGATTTTTGGTCTTCAATCCATTAAAGAACAATATGCGCTTGATCCTGATTTTAAGGATGTGTTGCTTAATTGTAGAGAGGGACGCACATGGAATAAGTTTATGATCAGCGATGGGTTTTTGTTTAGAGCTAACCGCCTATGCATTCCAGTTGGTTTTGTTCGTCTTTTGTTGTTGCAGGAGGCACATGGAGGCGGATTAATGGGACATTTTGGTGCCAAGAAGACGGAGGAGGTGCTGTCCACACACTATTTTTGGCCTAGGATGAGGCATGATGTGGAGCGGTACGTGGCTCGGTGTGCCACATGTCAAAAAGCTAAGTCGTGATTGAACCCACATGGTTTGTATATGCCTCTTCCTGTTCCTTCTACTCCTTGGGCAGATATATCTATGGATTTTGTGTTGGGATTGCTAAGGACTAAGAGGGGGAGGGATAGTATTTTTGTGGTGGTTGATCGTTTTTCTAAGATGGCACATTTTATTCCTTGTCATAAGAGCGACGATGCTGTTCATATTGCTGACCTTTTCTTTCAAGAAATTGTTCGCTTGCATGGTATGCCTTCTACTATTGTTTCAGATCGTGATGCAAAATTCTTGAGTCATTTTGGCGCACGTTGTGGAATAAATTAGGGACCAAGCTGCTATTTTCTACAACATGTCATCCCCAAACTGATGGGCAAACTGAAGTTGTGAATCGAACATTGTCCACCATGTTGAGAGCCATTTTGAAGCACAATTTGAAGATGTGGGAAGAGTGTTTGCCGCATGTGGAGTTTGCATATAACAGGGCGGAACATTCCACCACCAAGGTAAGTCCTTTTCAGGTAGTGTATGGTTTTAACCCCCGTGCTCCTATTGATCTTTTGCCTTTACCTACCACTGAGAGAATACATAGTGATGCTAGAGAGCGTGCTGATTTTATTCGTAAGTTGCATGAAACAACTAAAGCAAATATTGAAAGCATGAATGAAAAGTATAGAATTGCTGGTAGTAAAGGTAGAAAAGAGATTAAACTTGAACCGGGTGATTTGGTTTGGTTACATTTAAGAAAAGATAGATTTCCTGAGCTACGTAAGTCTAAATTAATGCCAAGAGCAGCTGGTCCTTATAAGATTATTGAGAAAATAAATGATAATGCATACAAACTTGAGTTGCCACCCGAGTTCGGGGTTAGTCCCACATTTAACATTGCAGATTTGAAACCTTATTTGGGAGAAGAAGATGAGCTTGAGTCGAGGACGACTCCAATTCAAGAGGGGGAGGATGATGAGGACATCACTCCTTTGGATGTACCAGCTGATCCTCCAACCGTCATGCAAGGTCCAATGACCCGGGCTCGAATACGTCAACTCAATTTATAGGTGAGCTCGTTCTTAAGCGATCCTTTTCATACTTTTGAGAATAGACTACTACCTAATGATGTTATCTTGCTTAGGAACATTGGAGAGGGTCAAGAGGGACTAAGAGGACGTGGAGGAGGTGATGATGACCAGCAAGGATGTCCAACACAAGCTGGAGGCCCAGTCCAACACGAATTCGAGTCTGCCTCGGCCTCCAGGACCAGTCTGCCTTAAACTGGTCGCCCAGGACGCATCCGGACTCCATTTTCAATGATCCACATATGGATGGAAAGCTAATTTGATAAGGAAGCCAATCCAAGTGGTTTCACATCAAAAGCTATTCAGAATCAACAGGAATCATCAAAACAAGTCAGCATCCAGAATCTGCCAGGGTGCTGCGACACCGTCTTTTGGTCCGTTGGACCATGTATCGAGTTTGGGCCCATTAGGGGCGCGTCCAGGGGTCTTGCACGACCCTAGAGTCTTCATAAACAGCCGCCACTCCTCCATTAGGGTTTGGGTTTTGCTTAGATTATTCTGTCAAGAACAGTTTCGCCGTTCATCGGTTTGTGAGACCCCAACTCGTGAGATTAATCATACATCTGCAATTTGGTTGCGATCTTTCTTGTTCTTGCTTGTGTTCTTCGTTGTGCAGGCAGGGATTAGCCTTCTTGGCGAGGTCAACCTGGTTTGAGACTTGGTTGATAACCAGAGGAGCTGTGGTGCTAAGATTGCAGGGTTCGATCTTTCGATCTGAAGCCAGATCGGTGTGTCATTCTCCGCCACAACGATAGTTATCATCACCTGACGGAAGATCGGGATCCCCGTCTCCATTATGAACCTCCTCAAGAGTACCACTTGCCAAATTCCAAACTCTATATGCTTTACTTGTAGTGGAGTAACCAAGCAAGAATCCTTCATCACATTTCTTATCAAACTTGGTCAATCTAGTGCCTTTTCTCAAGATATAGCATTTGCAACCAAAAACCTGAAAGTATGTAATGTTGGGCTTTTTACCATTCAAGAGCTCATAAGGTGTCTTCTCCTTCAATGGGTGACAATAGAGGTGGTTGCTATAATAGCAAGTCGTGTTGATAGCTTCGGTCCAAAAAGATTGACTCACATTGTACTTACTAAGCATAGACTTTGCCATATCAGTGAGTGTTCTATTCTTTCTCTCAACAAGGCCATTTGATTGTGGAGTGTTCTTGGCCAAGTATTATTGTCTAATTCCAAAATCATCACACAACTCATCAATTGTTGTGTTCTTAAACTCACTACCATTGTCACTTCTCACTCTCTTGATGGTTGTTTCAAACTCATTGTGAATGCCCTTGACAAATGATTTGAATGTTGCAAACACATCACTCTTGTCCACTAGAAAGAATGCCCAAGTGTATCTTGTATAGTCATCCACTATCACAAAGTCATATTTGTTTCCACCGATGCTAGTGTATTGTGTTGGCCCAAATAAATTCATATGCAATAACTCAAATGCCTTGCTAGTGCTCATTATGCTCTTCTTAGGATGGGTGTTTCGAACTTGTTTGCCGGCTTGACAAGAGCTACAAAGCTTATCCTTCTTAAACACAATATCTTTTAAGCCTCTAACCAAGTCATGCTTAATCAATCTATTCAATTGTTTCATTCCAACATGACCAAGTCTTCTATGCCATAACCAACCCATACTAGACTTAGTGAACAAGCATGTTGATAATTGAGCTTCACTAGCATTGAAATCAACCAAGTATAGATTCTCATATCTAAAGCCTTTGAAGATCAAATTGGAGCCATCTACACTTATGATCTCTACATCATCTACCCTAAATATGCATTTGAATCCAAGATCACACAATTGAGCCACGGATAGCAAATTGAAGTTCAAGCTCTCAACTAGCAACACATTGGATATGCTCATGTCATTGGATATTGCAATCTTACCAAGCCCTTTGACCTTACATTTGCCATTATCACCAAATGTAATACTATCATAACCATCATTGCCATTGGTGTTGATTGAGTTGAACATTCTTGCATCACCGGTCATGTGTTGAGTGCTCCCACTATCAAGAACCCAATGCCTTCCTCTGGCTTTGCAATTGACCTACAAAAGAAGATCAATTCTTTTTAGGTACCCAAACTTGCTGGGGTCCTTAGAGGTTAGTAACTAAGCTAGTTGGTACCCAAATGACTTTCTTCTTTGAGCCCATCCATAGTGCACCAATGAACTTAGCCTTCACACCATTTGTACCCTTAGTAAGCACATAGAAAGAATCAAGCTTAATTGAGGACACATTAGCATTCTTGTTCTTAGTCTTTCACTCATGCTCTTTATGACCAACTTACTTGCAACTAGTGCAAAATCGACCATTGTTCTTCACAAAACTAGTCTTATGAGGAGCAAAGGCTACCTTACCTTTCTTGGGGGTATAGCCCAATCCCTCTTTGTAGAGAGAAGCTCTTTGGCTACCCAAGCATATAAGCAAATGGTCCACACCACCATAGGCTTTGCCTAAGGCGCGAGAGAGCTCATTTACCTCCTTCTTGAGGGTCTCATTCTTAACCATTAGTGAGGCATCACAAGTGAAACCATCACTACTAGATGAGGTAGAAGTGGAAGTGCTATAAGAAGGGTTAGTGGGAGCAACAATGATAGGCTTATAGAAAGATTTATCAATTATGTCATAAGTTAAGTCCACATCACATGTTTTAACATGTTCCTTCACATTTTGCTCATTAAGTAGAGAGGAATGAGCTTTCAAAATCTTCTTGTGAGCCTTGCCAAGCTTCTTATGGGCTTCCTCTAACCTCTCATGAGATGCATTGAGCTCATCAAAGGCTTGCTTAAGGGCTTTTAGTTCCTTACACAAGCTTTTGCATTCCCTTCTCTTAATATCAAAATGTTCCTTAGCATCATCTAACATGTCAAGTAGTTCATCTTTAGTAGGTTCATCATCATCACTATCACTTTTATTTTCATTTTTATTATCATATTTCTCATCACATCCATCATCACAAGTTTGTACCTTAGTGACCTTAGCCATGAAGAATGATGGAGTGTCGAAGAGAGAAGGCTTCTCATTGATAGCAATACTTGCAAGAGCCTTCTTCTTGGTGGTCTTGTCATCATCACTCTCATCATCATCACTTAAGGAAGCATCACTATCCCAAGTAACCACATATGAACCACCCTTCTTCTTCTTCTTGATGGTCATCTTGTCTATCTTCTCCTTCTTGTCCTTCTTCTTGCTCTTCTTGTCATCATCATCATTGTCGCTATTGTATGGGCATTGAGCAACAAGATGATCCCTGCTTCCACACTTGAAGCACCTTCTTGACTCTTCCTTGTTCTTGGATGAAGACTTCTTCCTTCTAGCACGGTAGCCCTTCTTCACCATGAACTTGCCAAATCTTTTGACAAAGAGAGCCATCTTCCCATCATCCATCTCATCAAAGCTCAAGTCTTCATCTTCACTTGATGATTCTTGCTTTACCTTGCCCTTGGATGATGTGTCTTTGAATGCCACACTCTTCTTCTTCTCATCCTTCTTCTCATCTTTCTTCTCCTTCTTTTCTTCCTTCTCATCATCATCTCTATAGGTGTCATCGGTCATCACATCTCCCAACACTTGGTTTGGTGTCATAGTGTCTAAACCACTCCTTACAAGCAATGTGACCAACATGCCAAATCTTGAAGGTAAGCATCTCAAGAACTTATGGGAGAATTCCTTGTCCTTCACTTCCTCACCAAGTGCTTTGAGATCATTGACAAGCACTTGGAGTCTATGGAACATCTCTGGCACACTCTCATCATCCTTCATCTTGAAACTTGCAAACTTTTCTTTGAGAATCTATGCTTTGGCGCCCTTCACCGCTTGAGTGCCCTCAAATTATTCCTCCAACTTCTTCCAAGCCTCATGAGTCATCTCAATGTTCTTGATTTGCTCAAATGTCTTCTCATCAAGAGCATCATGAATTGCACTAAGAGCTATGTCATTGTTTTGGAGCAATATTTCTTCGGCCATGGTGGGTGCCTCCGGATTAGTAACCTCAATCTTGGTGTCTACTACCTTCTATATCTTTCTATTGATTGACTTGATATGTGTGGTCATCTTTGACTTCCAATATGGATAATTTATGCCATCAAATTGGGGTGGCTTCTTGGTGTTGTTGATTTGAGCCATTTTGACACTGAAGGTTGTTAAGCCTCAAATCATGGTGACCACGGCTCTGATACCACTTAAAAAATCCTAATGGCTAAAGAGAAGTGAATAGCCTATTAAAAATTTCTACAATAACACTTAGCAAACCGGTTAGACAAATATGAGGCAAAGCGAATGTTGCGCTAGCCTACTAAAAGTGCAAGCCACCTACCACAATTCTAGTATCTATAGTCTCTATCCACACAATGGCTATGTCACTACACTAAGTTAGTGAGCTCTCAAAGACTAACTAAAGAGCCTCATGAACCACTAGACTCGATGCAAGCTAGCTCTCAAAACTAGTTACACTAAAGAGCATAGCTTACACACTAGGAATGTAAATACAAGAGGGGATGGTGATGATTATACCACTGGGTTGTGGAATTGAGCCAATCATAAGATGGAGCCAATCAATCAATCACAAGATAACTAATGAAATCCTCGGACAAGATGACACAATGATTTTTTATTGAGGTTCACTTGCTTACTGGCAAGCTAGTCCTCGTTGTGACGATTCACTCACTTGGTGGTTCACGCGTTAATTAGCATCACACGCCAAACCTGCAACCGGGTGTTGCACAACCAACACAAGATGAGGATCACACAAGCCACGAGCAATCCACTAGAGTACCTTTTGGCTCTTCGCCGGGGAAAGGTCAAGAACCCCTCACAATCACCATGATCGGAGCCAGAGACAATCACCAACCTCTGCTCGACAATCCTCGCTGCTATAAGTCATCTAGGTAGCGGCAACCACCAAGAGTAATAAGCGAATCCCACAGCGAAACGCGAACACCAAGTGCCTCTAGATGCAATCACTCAAGCAATGCACTTGGATTCACTCCCAATCTCACAAAGATGATGAATCAATGATGGAGATGAGTGGGAGGGCTTTGGCCAAGCTCACAAGGTTGCTATGTCAATACAAATGGCCTAGAGAGTGAGCCTAAGCTGACCAAACGATATTTATAGACACCCCCAAATAATAGAGCCATTGGATCACTGATTGGGCTATCTACACACCGACCAGACACGTCCGATGTGGCAACCGGACGTGTCCGGTCACAGCGTCCGGTCGCTCCGTGAGAGCCACATGTCCCCTTCAAATGAGTTAGCCATTGGCGCCCCAATGGCTCTCTCTATCACACTGACACAACTGATCGAACGTACCATTAGAAAGTGATTGGACGCAGGAGAGGTAGCGTTAGGTCAAGTCCAGAGAGCTCCCAGAACTACTCGAACATGACCGTACACGTCCGGTACTACCGACCGGACGCACCCAGCGTTAGGTCACACACCCTCACATGCACTACCCCCTTTGACCAGACATGACGCTTAGCGTCAAGTCACTCGAAGTACTGAGCGTCCGGTCATGTTGAAAAACTACACCGAGAGGTCTAGAGCATAACTGAACACGTCAGATCGCCACTGAATGGACGCACGCTAGAGTCTGGTCACCTCTGCCTTAGCCACTTATCTCGAGTCCAAATACCGGACATGTCCGGTCCCAATTCTGGACATGTCCAGTCACGTCTGCAACACAAGCCTAAGCCTGGGTAACATACCAGATGCGTTTGGTCCCAAAGTCGGACACGTCCGGTCACCCGTGACCAGCGCGATCAACTCCTTTTCAACTCCAACTTCTCCACCCTTGCTCAAATGTGCTAACCACCCAGTGTATCACCTTATGCACGTGTGTTAGCATATTTTCACAAACGGGGTGTTAGCTCTCCACTAGATCTAAATGCATATGCAATGAGTTAGAACATCTAGTGACACTTTGATAACCGCATTTCAATACGAGTTTCACCCCTCTTAATAGTATGGCTATCAATCCTAAATGTGATCACACTCGCTAAGTGTCTCGATCACCAAACCAAAAAGCTCCTATCAAGTTTCACCTTTGTCTTAAGCTTTTTGTTTTTCTCTTTCTTCTTTTCCAAGCTGAGCACTTGATCATCACCATGGTCACACCATCATCATGATCTTCACCATTGCTTCACCACTTGGAATAGTGCTACCTATCTCATAATCACTTTGATAAACTAGGTTAGCACTTAGGGTTTCATTAATTCACCAAAACCAAACTAGAGCTTTCAACGTCTCTGATCAACTCTAAGGTCATCTCATCACTTGTTGACATGTGTGGTCTGTAACACCCCAGTGTTACGCAAGCATTTAGGCACTGCAAATCATAAACATAATGCATCATCAAGCATCATAATCATACATGCATAATCATGTTAAATAATAACTGAAACAATGCTTTGAAACATATGAAACATGCTCATGAAACATGTATGTTGCATTACTGTTTAAATGAACCTAGGTCGTGTTTGTGCTTGTAATGATGTTTAACATGATTGTTTGGGAGTACAAATGACTTAGAAATGTTTCACATGCATTTTGGAGCAAGGTGTATATTCAAAGTTTTCTCAAATTTTGCTTTCAAAAATAATCTTCCAAAATACGGTTTTGAAATTAAATTGACCTTAATTTTGTAATTCAAAATCTAGTGGGAATTAGCCCTGGCTCCTTTTGACAAAGTTGTAGAGAATAAATTTTAGAACAACTTTTATTTTTGGGCCAGAGTTTTAAACTGATTGAAATTGCTCAAAATTTGCATTTGAATGTCATAGGAATAGAAAATAATTTGAAAAAATTGATTTTGCTTCTTACCAGGCCGCCGCTCCGCTTCTGGCCCGCTCGCGCAATCTGGCCCGCAGCGCCCGCGCCGTGCGCTTCGCTCTGGCCCAGCAGCAGCTTCACCGGCCTAGGCCCACGCCGCACCTCCCGCTCGCCCGCGCCTACGCTCTGACCATGCCAGAGCGCGCAAGACGCGTGGTGGCCGTGCGCCGGTGAGATCGCCGCGTGGCACCACCGGCCTGCCCCGTTCCGACCGGCCCCGCCCCGCCTTCAAGACCCCTGTCCGAGCCCCCCTCTCCTTTCTCGTGCTTTCTCCCAGTTTCCTCTACCGCGCCAGCAGCAGAGCACACGCTCGCCTCCGCCACCGCCGTGCTGCCTCACCGGAGTTAGCTCGCCTGGCCACCACCGCTCGCCGTCAACCGCTCCATCTCGCCAGTAGCTCCGCCTACACCTCGCGCACCACGTGCTCGCCTTGGTAAGCCATGGGAAGCTTCCCTTCCTCGGGAATCGCTCACCGGAGTGACCTCCTCCTCGCCGAAATACTCCACTCCGTGGACCTCGCCCCTCCGTCCTCCTTCTCGTTCTCTCTTCACGTGCATGAGCACCGCCCGGGCTCGGTGGAGCTCCCACGCCGCTCCCCGCGCCACCCCATGGCCGGAGACGCGCTCCCGCCGGAGAGCCGAGCCGCCGTGCTGCCATGCACGCCGGCGAGGTCGCCTCCGTGCACCTCTAGCCATGCCCGTTGCACAGCTGAGTTCGCCTTGAGCCGTAGAGCACGTAGGTCACCTTCACTGGGCCAGAGACCTCACCGTCGGCGAGCTCTCGTCGCCGGTGATCTCCTCTGTTTCGGTTCGGCTGACGAGTGGGGTCCCGCTAACCCCCGGGCCCATTTGTCAGCCCCTGTGTGTGTACGTGTGTGTTCAGATCCGAGTGGATCTAGCATTTTCGAGCCGGGATTTTTAGAAAGAATAAAAGAAATGATTTACAGATTTTATTTAAATGCTTTGGAAATTTATAAATTGACAAATATTGCTCCAAATTTGATGAAACAAATTTTGCTAGGTTTCTTGTAACTAGATCTATCTGTAAAAATATTGCATGTCAAATTTGTGATACTTTTCTGTGTAGCTTTATTTAAATTGAATAAATGTTGATTTCTTAGAAAATGTCTAGTAAATAGAATATACATCAGAAAAATATGATTCCAATTTGGTTGATCTATTCTTGAGATGTACTTTGTAGGAAAAATATATGTCATGCATGTTCTGTAGAGAAATATTGATGTGTAGTTCAAGTGCCTTTAATTGATAATTTTTGTTATTTTAATAGAGAGCAAAAATTGTATAAAATATGTGTATGATAATTTTTGTGTAGTGATTGTTTACTGTGTAGAACATAGGAAAAATACAAAATCTGTTGTTTGACACTTTTTATAGTACAAAGTATTTTCATGCTTAATTATCAACCATAGCTTGTCATTTTTGTGTAGGCTATTTTACTTATCCAGATGCCATGAAAATTTTATGGTAGTCTACTTAGAGTAGTAGTATGCTATTGTAATTTTCTTAGATTTTTATGAGCACCAGAAATATATGTTGCTTTTGTAGCCCTAGTTTAAAATAAAATAAAATAATCTTCTTTAATGCATGTTTAGTTAATGATGTTTGCTTTGGTGTATCTTTGAAGCATCTTAACTTGCTATGGTGACTTGGCATGTTAGTACAGTGGTTGTAGTAGTAGTATAGTAGTACATGTTCTTGGATGATGTTGGCTACCTTGTAGAAGAGCTTCACTTCTACTATGTCCAATAAAGTTAAACATGTTCATCTACATTTCATGCATCATGATCATTACATGTCATCTCTCCGATGCACCTATGCATTAGCACTTATACATCTGCATCATACAGGATCACAGGAGGAGTTGCTAGTAGTAGTTCAGGAAGAGCAGACCGAGACCGATCCACAAGAAGTCCAGGCACAGGAGGTGCCAGGGGAAGAGGAGCAAGGAGAGGACTTGCCCGAGTGCGTGAATCATCAACCTAGTTCGTTCGAACGAGGCAAGCCCCGGAGCATTCTAAGTCTCCTACTTTATAAAAGCAATTCTTTCTATATATATGAGTTTATATATTGTTGCATTAAGTTGTAGGAGTTGAATGAAACTGTTGATGCATTTATTACTATCCTTGCCTACCTTATTACCTTTTTACCCTGTTAGGTCAGGATCGAATAACTGCTTAGCCTTGCTTAGACCGGTAGTGATCGGTGATTTCCGGTCACCGACATTATAGGTGGTTACTGGAAGAATTTAGCTATGGAAAGAATGATATCCTGGAATTAACCATGTGTGATGGATAATTGGAGACCGGACGGAAAAAGTTGGAGGCAACCAGATAAGGTTCTAGGGTGCTGTTAGTTTTCCGTCTGTGTCGATTAAGGACCGGTCGTTGCTCGTCCCTCTTGTCATGTTGAACGCATGCCTCACATTTAGCTGGCCGAATAAAGTACCTTTCGACCACGAAGCTAGTGACACTATTTGAGCCGGGATAAACTCGGATTGGCAGACTGGTGCTGAAGGGGGTATGACGGGGACGTGAAGAGTGAGCCCAAGGTGCGTCCTGGCTGTCGGGCGGTCCCTGGGTAGTGCGGTCCCTGACTGTTATCCCGCGGCTACTTAGAAAGTGTCATTGGTGATCTGTAGCTCACTTGATCGGTGAGTGTGGTTTGTGTGAGGAATAAATCACCAGCTGGTTAGGAATCGATTCGAATCGCCATCGCTCTTGGATAGTGAGCACTTGACTCGAGCTACAGCATCGTAGTAATTATGATGGAACACTAATGGTTATCTGGATGGTATGAGATATGCTAGATCTAAGTTGGTAACTGGATGTTAATGGTTAATCAAGTGATTGCTATAGTATAGGTGCTTACCTAGATGGATAGGTCATAATAAAGATAATGCAAAGTACTTAAAATGGTTTCTTCATGATAGCTTATGCTTTTCGCAAACGAGTCAGCTAGCCCACTAAAGAAAGCCTTGCATAATCCTTGGTGTCGCTTTATTTTGGTTTAAGGCGGGTAAGTCTAGCTAAGTACCTTTTTGTACTCAGGGCGTTGTTTCCATTGTTGTTGCAGATGGTCAAATGTACTACGGCTATTGCATTAACTGCCTGTACCTGGCGATGGGTGACAACTAGGACCAAGGGCAATGGTCACTTCGTATCCCTCATCTGATGCTTTTGATGGAGATGACTATCTACTGGCACTGTATCTGAACCAAAAGTGTGTGTGTGGCTTTAAAACTATTTGCTTCCGCTATTTCAGTTTGAACTTGGGTTGTAATAACTTTATGTTCTAAACTCTGAGGTATCCAACTGTCATTGTGAACTTTATGTAACATATGACGGTAATTGCTAAACTTGTACGATCTTGGTTTGTATGTCGATTGGTTTGAAATCCTTCGTGGTTTCACGGACTACCGGGGTATACGGGCTTAAGTTTGCTAAATTATCTGCTTCGGCGGAAGATTTCCTTACTTAATCTCGTATAATTGGTCGGTTCTGTTACATGGTCTAGGTGATTAGGAGAGACATGTTACGGGCTGATTTTTGGATATAGACCAAATTCTGTCACAAGAATTTTGATTGGCTCTTATTCACCCCTGGCAGTCGCACGAGCGTCTGACCTCCCCACGCTAGCGACCACACGCCATGCACACTCTCCCTGTGGTCCTAGGTAGGAGCCACACCCGTCGTCCTTTTCTCTAGCGGGCATGCAATCCATGACTTCCTCGCGCTAATATATAATTCTCATGTCGAGCAGTCGTGGAGGTTGGCGTCTGAGCTCGGCCATGGGCGGCGGTGGCCGGGCCTGAGCTCAACCGTAGGAGCTCCCAAGAGGGCTGCGGCGGCTGGCTCTAAGCTCGCCTACGCCTTGATGGCCGGGCCCAGGCTCGCCCACGAGGCGCGCGGTCAGTGCCGGGGCTTGAGCTCATCCGCATTGAGCGTCACACGCGGCGATGGTGAGCACTAAGCAAGAGAGAAAGGGACTGGCACATAGTTGGGTCGCCTACATGTACTCCTAGCCAGTGTTGGTTGCCTATCAAGGCCAACCTCTCCCACGAGTCTATAAAATTTACTCTGTAAATTATCACTCGGAGAGTTATTTGAGTAAAAACCATGTTATACATATCTTTGTATCCTCCAACAGTTTTTCTACATCTTGTGTCCACTCTAGAGAGACATTCTCGCTCTTCATCTTTTGCTTGCAAGGAATAGAGGATTTCTATATGTAAAGATCCAATTTAAAAAGTTGTTGGACGATATTTTTCTACTAAAATATCTTTTTCCATAAATTAAGAAAAAAATAGAGTCTCTCTTGAAAATGCACTAAGCCAATAGACCTTTGGAACCCTGGAACCCACCTTGTGCAACGTTGGTTACGTTGGCATTTGTGTGTGTGTGTTTCAGATATATATAAAGGAACCAATATGATTCCATTAACCTGCGATCTAGCTAAATTGCTAGCCACTACACGACAGTACAGTTTGATTTGGAACACCAAGCAAGTGATTTGGAACACCAAGCAAGCGCTTTCAAGCACGACCATCTCACGAGCGACACAAGTACGGTCCTAAAGCAACACATGTTGTGGTTTTTAGTAGTACGAAGCGAAGCGTGTTTTATTTTCTTATATCAAATATGACTTTTTCAATATATAAACACAAGCAAGACACGTCATCTATCATTAAAAAATAATCTTTAAATTATTAAATAAACTAAGGAAAATGATTTAAAGAGAAGGACGACATTTCTTTTTGCGAAATAGGGAACAGCCGTTGCTGTTCGATCAGCCCAAAGGTAGATGATTAGCCCAACCCACTATGTTGTGAGCTTGTGTGGTGTTGCTGATAATGTAAGAACGGCCCAAGTGTTAGCCGAGCTGAACCGAATGCTCAGTGTACCGTTCTAAAAAAAATGCTCCGTCACAAACGTATACTTCAATATAAATTGCGCTGCAAAACAGACAGCAAGATTTAAGCCCTCGATTATTTTAAATTAACTTTAAGCTTGATTGATTGATGCGTGCAAGTCTCAATCTTTTCAAGGTGCTCATAGGAGTAAGATATGCATGTGTGTTTATAAGATGAGTGTACGTACATGTATGACTGTCTATATTTATACTGTGATTCGTAAAAAATATAATTATATTAAATAACAAATACTCTTTGCAAAATTTATATATTAAAGTAAAAGTAGATGTCTTTGGAAACTGAGGGAGAAAGGTAAAAGTCTGGGAAGTTTCATTTGTCCCTAAGGAAGAAAAATTGCAAAACACCTCATATATCATAGACCGTTAAAAATAAGTTTTTAAGAAAATAATGTTAAGCTAAAATTATAAAATTGTTAAATATAACTTGGCAAATGTTAAATCAAGTCTTTCAAAGTATTGAGGTAAAACATTTGAAATGTTTAATTCGATTTTCAGAATTTTGGCATTAATTTCTCAAACGTTGAATGCACACAACCATAAATACTCTATACATTAAAAATAATCATAGCTAGCTAGGATAGCTAGTAAAGAGAAAGAGAAGAACTAAAAAACTAACGGGGGATGAGAATGAAGGTTTCTATGTCAATGTAAATGGCCAAGAGAGTGAGCCCAAGCTAGTCAAACGATATTTATAGACACCCCCAAACAATAGAGTCGTTGGCTCACTGATTGGGTTGTCTGCGCACCGACCGGACGTGTCCGATGTGGCGACCAGACGCGTCCGGTCGCAACGTCTGGTCGCTCCGTGAGAGCCACGTGTTCCCTTCAAATGAGTTAGCCGTCAGTGCCCCCAATGGCTCTCTCTGTGACACTCTAACATTACTAATCGGACGCACCATTAGAAAGTGATCGGACATAGGAGAGGTAGCGTCAGCTCGAGTCCAGAGAGCTCCCAGAGCTGCTCGAACATGACCAGAAGCGTCCGGTACTGCTGACCGGATGCACCCAGCGTTAGGTCACACACCCTCGTGTGCGCTGCCCCCTCTCACCGGACACGACGCTCAGCGTCAGGTCACTCGAAGTACTGAGCGTCCGGTCACATCGAAAAACTACACCGAGAGGTCTAGAGCATGACCGGACGCGTCAGATCGCCACTGAACGGACACATGCTAGAGTCCGGTCACCTCTGCCTTAGTCGCTTACCTCAGGTCCAAATACCGGACGCGTCCGGTTCCAATTCCGGACGTGTCCGGTCACGTCTACAACACAAGCCCAAGCCTGGGTTACATACCGGATGCGTCCGGTCCCAAAGTCGGACATGTCCGGTCACCCGTGACCAGCGCGATCAACTCTTTTTCAACTCTAACTTCACCCTTACTCGAATGTGCTAACCACCCAGTGTATCACCTTGTGCACGTGTGTTAGCATATTTTCACAAATATTTTCAAGGGTGTTAGCTCTTCACTAGATCTAAATGCATATGCAATGAGTTAGAACATCTAGTGGCACTTTGATAACCGCATTTCGATATGAGTTTCACCCCTCTTAATAGTATGGCTATCGATCCTAAATGTGATCACACTCGCTAAATGTCTCGATCACCAAACCAAAAAGCTCCTATCAAGTTTGACATTTGCCTTGAGTTTTTTGTTTTTCTCTTTCTTCTTTTCCAAGCCGAGCACTTGATCATCACCATGGTCACACCATCATCATGATTTTCACCATTGCCTCACTACTTGGAATAGTGCTACATATCTCATAATCACTTTGATAAACTAGGTTAGCACTTAGGGTTTAATCAATTCACCAAAACCAAACTAGAGCTTTCAACATCTCTGATCAACTCTAAGGTCATCTCATCACTTGTTGACATGTGTGGACTAGGTGATTAGGAGAGACATGTTACGGGCTGATTTTTGGATATAGACCAAATTCTGTAACAAAAGAATTTTGATTGGCTCTTATTCACCCCCCGGCAGTCGCACGAGCGTCTGACCTCCCCACGCTAGCGACCACACGCCATGCACACTCTACCTGTGGTCGTAGGTAGAAGCCACACCCGTCGTCCCTTTCTCTAGCGGGCATGCAATCCATGACTTCCTCGCGCTAATATATAATTCTCATGTCGAGCAGCCGTGGAGGTTGGCGTCTGAGCTCGGCCATGGGCGGCGGCGGCCGGGCCTGAGCTCAACCGCAGGAGCTCCCAAGAGGGCTGCGGCGGCTGGCTCTAAGCTCGCCTATGCCTTGATGGCCGGGGCCCAGGCTCGCCCACGAGGCGCGCGGTCAGTGTCGGGGCTTGAGCTCGTCCGCGTTGAGCGTCACACGCGGCGATGGTGAGCACTAAGCAAGAGAGAAAGGGACTGGCACATAGTTGGGTCGCCTACATGTACTCCTAGCCAGTGTTGGTTGCCTATCAAGGCCAACCTCTCCCACAAGTCTATATAAATTATCACTCGGAGAGTTATTTGAGTAAAAACCGTGTTATACATATCTTTGTATCCTCCAACATTTTTTCTACATCTTGTGTCCACTCTAGAGAGACATTCTCGCTCTTCATCTTTTGCTTGCAAGGAATAGAGGATTTCTATATGTAAAGATCCAATTTAAAAAGTTGTTGGACTATATTTTTCTACTAAAATATCTTTTTCCATAAATTAAGAAAAAAATATAGAGTCTCTTGAAAATGCACTAAGCCAATAGACCTTTGGAACCCTGGAACCCACCTTGTGCAACGTTGGTTACGTTGGCATTTGTGTGTGTGTTTTTCAGATATATATAAAGGAACCAATATGATTCCATTAACCTGCGATCTAGCTAAATTGATGGCCACTACACGACAGTACAGTTTGATTTGGAACACCAAGCAAGCGCTTTCAAGCACGACCATCTCACGAGTGACACAAGTACGGTCCTAAAGCAACACATGTTGTGGTTTTTAGTAGTACGAAGCGAAGCGTGTTTTATTTTCTTATATCAAATATGACTTTTTCAATATATAAACACAAGCAAGACACGTCATCTATCATTAAAAAATAATCTTTAAATTATTAAATAAACTAAGGAAAATGATTTAAAGAGAAGGACGACATTTCTTTTTGCGAAATAGGGAACAGCCGTTGCTGTTCGATCAGCCCAAAGGTAGATGATTAGCCCAACCCACTATGTTGTGAGCTTGTGTGGTGTTGCTGATAATGTAAGAACGGCCCAAGTGTTAGCCGAGCTGAACCGAATGCTCAGTGTACCGTTCTAAAAAAAATGCTCCGTCACAAACGTATACTTCAATATAAATTGCGCTGCAAAACAGACAGCAAGATTTAAGCCCTCGATTATTTTAAATTAACTTTAAGCTTGATTGATTGATGCGTGCAAGTCTCAATCTTTTCAAGGTGCTCATAGGAGTAAGATATGCATGTGTGTTTATAAGATGAGTGTACGTACATGTATGACTGTCTATATTTATACTGTGATTCGTAAAAAAATATAATTATATTAAATAACAAATACTCTTTGCAAAATTTATATATTAAAGTAAAAGTAGATGTCTTTGGAAACTGAGGGAGAAAGGTAAAAGTCTGGGAAGTTTCATTTGTCCCTAAGGAAGAAAAATTGCAAAACACCTCATATATCATAGACCGTTAAAAATAAGTTTTTAAGAAAATAATGTTAAGCTAAAATTATAAAATTGTTAAATATAACTTGGCAAATGTTAAATCAAGTCTTTCAAAGTATTGAGGTAAAACATTTGAAATGTTTAATTCGATTTTCAGAATTTTGGCATTAATTTCTCAAACGTTGAATGCACACAACCATAAATACTCTATACATTAAAAATAATCATAGCTAGCTAGGATAGCTAGTAAAGAGAAAGAGAAGAACTAAAAAACTAACGGGGGATGAGAATGAAGGTTTCTATGTCAATGTAAATGGCCAAGAGAGTGAGCCCAAGCTGGTCAAACGATATTTATAGACACCCCCAAACAATAGAGTCGTTGGCTCACTGATTGGGTTGTCTGTGCACCGACCGGACGTGTCCGATGTGGCGACCAGACGCGTCCGGTCGCAATGTCTGGTCGCTCCGTGAGAGCCACGTGTTCCCTTCAAATGAGTTAGCCGTTAGTGCCCCCAATGGCTCTCTCTGTGACACTCTAACATTACTAATCGGACGCACCATTAGAAAGTGATCGGACATAGGAGAGGTAGCGTCAGCTCGAGTCCAGAGAGCTCCCAGAGCTGCTCGAACATGACCAGAAGCGTCCGGTACTGCTGACCGGATGCACCCAGCGTTAGGTCACACACCCTCGCGTGCGCTGCCCCTTCTCACCGGACACGACGCTCAGCGTCAGGTCACTCGAAGTACTGAGCGTCCGGTCACATCGAAAAACTACACCGAGAGGTCTAGAGTATGACCGGACGCGTCAGATCGCCACTGAATGGACACATGCTAGAGTCCGGTCACCTCTGCCTTAGTCGCTTACCTCAGGTCCAAATACCGGACGCGTCCGGTTCCAATTCCGGACGTGTCCGGTCACGTCTACAACACAAGCCCGAGCCTGGGTTACATACCGGATGCGTCCGGTCCCAAAGTCGGACATGTCCGGTCACCCGTGACCAGCGCGATCAACTCTTTTTCAACTCTAACTTCACCCTTACTCGAATGTGCTAACCACCCAGTGTATCACCTTGTGCACGTGTGTTAGCATATTTTCACAAATATTTTCAAGGGTGTTAGCTCTTCACTAGATCTAAATGCATATGCAATGAGTTAGAACATCTAGTGGCACTTTGATAACCGCATTTCGATACGAGTTTCACCCCTCTTAATAGTATGGCTATCGATCCTAAATGTGATCACACTCGCTAAGTGTCTCGATCACCAAACCAAAAAGCTCCTATCAAGTTTGACCTTTGCCTTGAGTTTTTTGTTTTTCTCTTTCTTCTTTTCCAAGCCGAGCACTTGATCATCACCATGGTCACACCATCATCATGATTTTCACCATTGCCTCACTACTTGGAATAGTGCTACATATCTCATAATCACTTTGATAAACTAGGTTAGCACTTAGGGTTTAATCAATTCACCAAAACCAAACTAGAGCTTTCAACATCTCTGATCAACTCTAAGGTCATCTCATCACTTGTTGACATGTGTGGACTAGGTGATTAGGAGAGACATGTTACGGGCTGATTTTTGGATATAGACCAAATTCTGTAACAAAAGAATTTTGATTGGCTCTTATTCACCCCCCGGCAGTCGCACGAGCGTCTGACCTCCCCACGCTAGCGACCACACGCCATGCACACTCTACCTGTGGTCGTAGGTAGAAGCCACACCCGTCGTCCCTTTCTCTAGCGGGCATGCAATCCATGACTTCCTCGCGCTAATATATAATTCTCATGTCGAGCAGCCGTGGAGGTTGGCGTCTGAGCTCGGCCATGGGCGGCGGCGGCCGGGCCTGAGCTCAACCGCAGGAGCTCCCAAGAGGGCTGCGGCGGCTAGCTCTAAGCTCGCCTATGCCTTGATGGCCGGGGCCCAGGCTCGCCCACGAGGCGCGCGGTCAGTGTCGGGGCTTGAGCTCGTCCGCGTTGAGCGTCACACGCGGCGATGGTGAGCACTAAGCAAGAGAGAAAGGGACTGGCACATAGTTGGGTCGCCTACATGTACTCCTAGCCAGTGTTGGTTGCCTATCAAGGCCAACCTCTCCCACAAGTCTATATAAATTATCACTCGGAGAGTTATTTGAGTAAAAACCGTGTTATACATATCTTTGTATCCTCCAACATTTTTTCTACATCTTGTGTCCACTCTAGAGAGACATTCTCGCTCTTCATCTTTTGCTTGCAAGGAATAGAGGATTTCTATATGTAAAGATCCAATTTAAAAAGTTGTTGGACGATATTTTTCTACTAAAATATCTTTTTCCATAAATTAAGAAAAAAATATAGAGTCTCTTGAAAATGCACTAAGCCAATAGACCTTTGGAACCCTGGAACCCACCTTGTGCAACGTTGGTTACGTTGGCATTTGTGTGTGTGTTTTTCAGATATATATAAAGGAACCAATATGATTCCATTAACCTGCGATCTAGCTAAATTGATGGCCACTACACGACAGTACAGTTTGATTTGGAACACCAAGCAAGCGCTTTCAAGCACGACCATCTCACGAGTGACACAAGTACGGTCCTAAAGCAACACATGTTGTGGTTTTTAGTAGTACGAAGCGAAGCGTGTTTTATTTTCTTATATCAAATATGACTTTTTCAATATATAAACACAAGCAAGACACGTCATCTATCATTAAAAAATAATCTTTAAATTATTAAATAAACTAAGGAAAATGATTTAAAGAGAAGGACGACATTTCTTTTTGCGAAATAGGGAACAGCCGTTGCTGTTCGATCAGCCCAAAGGTAGATGATTAGCCCAACCCACTATGTTGTGAGCTTGTGTGGTGTTGCTGATAATGTAAGAACGGCCCAAGTGTTAGCCGAGCTGAACCGAATGCTCAGTGTACCGTTCTAAAAAAAATGCTCCGTCACAAACGTATACTTCAATATAAATTGCGCTGCAAAACAGACAGCAAGATTTAAGTCCTCGATTATTTTAAATTAACTTTAAGCTTGATTGATTGATGCGTGCAAGTCTCAATCTTTTCAAGGTGCTCATAGGAGTAAGATATGCATGTGTGTTTATAAGATGAGTGTACGTACATGTATGACTGTCTATATTTATACTGTGATTCGTAAAAAATATAATTATATTAAATAACAAATACTCTTTGCAAAATTTATATATTAAAGTAAAAGTAGATGTCTTTGGAAACTGAGGGAGAAAGGTAAAAGTCTGGGAAGTTTCATTTGTCCCTAAGGAAGAAAAATTGCAAAACACCTCATATATCATAGACCGTTAAAAATAAGTTTTTAAGAAAATAATGTTAAGCTAAAATTATAAAATTGTTAAATATAACTTGGCAAATGTTAAATCAAGTCTTTCAAAGTATTGAGGTAAAACATTTGAAATGTTTAATTCGATTTTCAGAATTTTGGCATTAATTTCTCAAACGTTGAATGCACACAACCATAAATACTCTATACATTAAAAATAATCATAGCTAGCTAGGATAGCTAGTAAAGAGAAAGAGAAGAACTAAAAAACTAACGGGGGATGAGAATGAAGGTTTCTATGTCAATGTAAATGGCCAAGAGAGTGAGCCCAAGCTGGTCAAACGATATTTATAGACACCCCCAAACAATAGAGTCGTTGGCTCACTGATTGGGTTGTCTGCGCACCGACCGGACGTGTCCGATGTGGCGACCAGACGCGTCCGGTCGCAATGTCTGGTCGCTCCGTGAGAGCCACGTGTTCCCTTCAAATGAGTTAGCCGTTAGTGCCCCCAATGGCTCTCTCTGTGACACTCTAACATTACTAATCGGACGCACCATTAGAAAGTGATCGGACATAGGAGAGGTAGCGTCAGCTCGAGTCCAGAGAGCTCCCAGAGCTGCTCGAACATGACCAGAAGCGTCCGGTACTGCTGACCGGATGCACCCAGCGTTAGGTCACACACCCTCGCGTGCGCTGCCCCTTCTAACCGGACACGACGCTCAGCGTCAGGTCACTCGAAGTACTGAGCGTCCGGTCACATCGAAAAACTACACCGAGAGGTCTAGAGTATGACCGGACGCGTCAGATCGCCACTAAATGGACACATGCTAGAGTCCGGTCACCTCTGCCTTAGTCGCTTACCTCAGGTCCAAATACCGGACGCGTCCGATTCCAATTCCGGACGTGTCCGGTCACGTCTACAACACAAGCCCGAGCCTGGGTTACATACCGGATGCGTCCGGTCCCAAAGTCGGACATGTCCGGTCACCCGTGACCAGCGCAATCAACTCTTTTTCAACTCTAACTTCACCCTTACTCGAATGTGCTAACCACCCAGTGTATCACCTTGTGCACGTGTGTTAGCATATTTTCACAAATATTTTCAAGGGTGTTAGCTCTTCACTAGATCTAAATGCATATGCAATGAGTTAGAACATCTAGTGGCACTTTGATAACCGCATTTCGATACGAGTTTCACCCCTCTTAATAGTATGGCTATCGATCCTAAATGTGATCACACTCGCTAAGTGTCTCGATCACCAAACCAAAAAGCTCCTATCAAGTTTGACCTTTGCCTTGAGTTTTTTGTTTTTCTCTTTCTTCTTTTCCAAGCCGAGCACTTGATCATCACCATGGTCACACCATCATCATGATTTTCACCATTGCCTCACTACTTGGAATAGTGCTACATATCTCATAATCACTTTGATAAACTAGGTTAGCACTTAGGGTTTAATCAATTCACCAAAACCAAACTAGAGCTTTCAACATCTCTGATCAACTCTAAGGTCATCTCATCACTTGTTGACATGTGTGGACTAGGTGATTAGGAGAGACATGTTACGGGCTGATTTTTGGATATAGACCAAATTCTGTAACAAAAAAATTTTGATTGGCTCTTATTCACCCCCCGGCAGTCGCACGAGCGTCTGACCTCCCCACGCTAGCGACCACACGCCATGCACACTCTCCCTGTGGTCGTAGGTAGAAGCCACACCCGTCGTCCCTTTCTCAAGCGGGCATGCAATCCATGACTTCCTCGCGCTAATATATAATTCTCATGTCGAGCAGCCGTGGAGGTTGGCGTCTGAGCTCGGCCATGGGCGGCGGCGGTCGGGCCTGAGCTCAACCGCAGGAGCTCCCAAGAGGGCTGCGGCGGCTGGCTCTAAGCTCGCCTATGCCTTGATGGCCGGGGCCCAGGCTCGCCCACGAGGCGCGCGGTCAGTGCCGGGGCTTGAGCTCGTCCGCGTTGAGCGTCACACGCGGCGATGGTGAGCACTAAGCAAGAGAGAAAGGGACTGGCACATAGTTGGGTCGCCTACATGTACTCCTAGCCAGTGTTGGTTGCCTATCAAGGCCAACCTCTCCCACAAGTCTATATAAATTATCACTCGGAGAGTTATTTGAGTAAAAACCGTGTTATACATATCTTTGTATCCTCCAACATTTTTTCTACATCTTGTGTCCACTCTAGAGAGACATTCTCGCTCTTCATCTTTTGCTTGCAAGGAATAGAGGATTTCTATATGTAAAGATCCAATTTAAAAAGTTGTTGGACGATATTTTTCTACTAAAATATCTTTTTCCATAAATTAAGAAAAAAATATAGAGTCTCTTGAAAATGCACTAAGCCAATAGACCTTTGGAACCCTGGAACCCACCTTGTGCAACGTTGGTTACGTTGGCATTTGTGTGTGTGTTTTTCAGATATATATAAAGGAACCAATATGATTCCATTAACCTGCGATCTAGCTAAATTGCTAGCCACTACACGACAGTACAGTTTGATTTGGAACACCAAGCAAGCGCTTTCAAGCACGACCATCTCACGAGCGACACAAGTACGGTCCTAAAGCAACACATGTTGTGGTTTTTAGTAGTACGAAGCGAAGCGTGTTTTATTTTCTTATATCAAATATGACTTTTTCAATATATAAACACAAGCAAGACACGTCATCTATCATTAAAAAATAATCTTTAAATTATTAAATAAACTAAGGAAAATGATTTAAAGAGAAGGACGACATTTCTTTTTGCGAAATAGGGAACAGCCGTTGCTGTTCGATCAGCCCAAAGGTAGATGATTAGCCCAACCCACTATGTTGTGAGCTTGTGTGGTATTGCTGATAATGTAAGAACGGCCCAAGTGTTAGCCGAGCTGAACCGAATGCTCCGTGTACCGTTCTAAAAAAAATGCTCCGTCACAAACGTATACTTCAATATAAATTGCGTTGCAAAACAGACAGCAAGATTTAGGTCCTCGATTATTTTAAATTATCTTTAAGCTTGATTGATTGATGCGTGCAAGTCTCAATCTTTTCAAGGTGCTCATAGGAGTAAGATATGCATGTGTGTTTATAAGATGAGTATACATACATGTATGAGTGTCTATATTTATACTGTGATTCGTAAAAAAAAATATTATTATATTAAATAACAAATACTCTTTGCAAAATTTATATATTAAAGTAAAAGTAGATGTCTTTGGAAACTGAGGGAGAAAGGTAAAAGTCTGGGAAGTTTCATTTGTCCCTAAGGAAGAAAAATTGCAAAACACCTCATATATCATAGACCGTTAAAAATAAGTTTTTAAGAAAATAATGTTAAGCTAAAATTATAAAATTGTTAAATATAACTTGGCAAATGTTAAATCAAGTCTTTCAAAGTATTGAGCTAAAACATTTGAAATGTTTAATTCGATTTTCAGAATTTTGGCATTAATTTCTCAAAACGTTGAATGCACACAACCATAAATACTCTATACATTAAAAATAATCATAGCTAGCTAGCATAGCTAGTAAAGAGAAAGAGAAGAACTAAAAAACTAACGGGGAATGAGAATGAAGGTTTCTCCTCAACCTAATGGAAGTGGATTCAGTTTTTTTTTCTGGTTCTAGGTGGCTGATTTTCAAATGAAAAAATGTCTTAGATAATGTGATCCACTCTCTCCTAGACTTTTCAAAATAGTGGAAGATATGTTGGCATTGCTAGAGCTAAGGAGGAGAATGAACATGTGAAAGATGATAGCTTATCTATTCTATATTGTGCAGATCACATGGTTATGTTTATGTACTATGATTTTTAGCAAGCAAAGAACATGAAATTATTATTGTATACTTTTTGTAATCTTTAACTTTAATCAGATAAAAAAATCAGCTTTTGACAAAAGAGCGAGTCCCAATATTCTCACTTATTTTGTTGCAAAGTTGGCTCCTATCCTTTTCGCTATTTGGTGTTCCATTAAATAACAAAGACCGAAAAATGATCAAGTAAAGAAATGAGAAAAAACAAGAGGGTGGATAGGAAAACACTTGTCTGTTGGCAGGAGAGCAATGCTAATTAATTTGGTTTTGTCTAGTTTGCCTATTTTATTCTCTTGTCTTTTACCAAGGACTGTCCTTAAAAAATTAGATACTTTAGATCAAGATTTTTCTGGCAATGATCCACACAAAAGTTAAATATAGGAGTAAACTACAACATTCTTCATCAACCGAAGACTCATGGTTTGGGATTCTGAACTTAGATTTTCAAAAATAAAGGTTAGATAAGAAAATGGCTCTTTAAATTGTGCAGGAAGGAAGGGATGTGGCAAGAATTGTTGACAAATAAATATATCAAAAACAAACTTTAAGTCAGGTTAACAAGAATGCTAGAGATTTTATGTTAACTGATGGTACTTATGCCATCACAAAGACCAGATATGTCGTCCTCACTGGGCCAACACGAGTTACCAATTCTCTATCCAAACACTGGGGCTTGGGGGGGGGGGGGGGGGGGGGGGGGGGGGGGTGCTTAGCTTTACTGATTGGCTTTGATACAAACCAAAGCCAGTTCTTCTCTGAAGCATCATATATACATATGAGGTTGCTAGCTGGAGACAAGCCATATGGAACAGTTTCAGTGATGCCAGTGAATGAAGAATATGAAGGAAAAAAAACATGAAAGTTGCATGTGTGCATTGCTCCTTAAAAGAAAACCCTTTGTGTTAGCTAGCAAAAAGAAACTTTCATTTGTGCGCATTAGTTGTGAGAGTCGATGTCAGCTCGAGTGACTAGACAAAGCCGGCCTTCTTGAGGTTTCCTGATGTCTGTTTTGTGCATGGATTTATTTATGCACGCACAAAGCTCAGGGATGAATCTTGTGTGGTAGGTGAGACTGATCCAGAATCTCTCTGCATCTCCATCGCTGATCTCGACTCCCATGGCCGTGAGTGAGTGCTGATGTCTCGAAGCTTATTGGTGGGTAGGTGAGTGCCTTGCCTAGTAGTAGTAGGTGCTCCTGTGTGTGACCATCGCATCAAGTCACCATCTTCGTTCTTGACCTCTCTATGAAATGAAACCAATCATGCAGAAAAAGCTCTGGACTGTTTACTGCACAAAATGCAGAGCTTTGTAAAGAGTTACACATCACATGTTTGTGGTGCAGACGAAAAGGACCTGTGGTGGTGGTGGTGTGGTTTTGGTAGGTGAAGAAGTTGCTGTGGCTAGTCTCGATCTGCGTAGTACTATAACACTGTTTGGTGATGGTCAGCCTAAGATGTCTCTCTCCTGCTACCAAACCATTGACCTACATCGACATGGTACACGCCACCGGTCGCCGGATCGACCAACTTATCGGCCTTCGCGTGGAGGATCGGAGGATTTCATAGACGACCTAGCTTGCACTATGCCACTATCGACGATCATTCTAAGGGGTGTTTGGTTCGAGTAGTAGTTACTAAACGGTTTAATCACTTTTAGTAATTTTAGAGTTTTTAGAGATGACTAAAACTCTTTTAGCAGCTTTTATTCATAGTGTTTGGTTAAAAAGTTACAAAAGTAACTAAAAGCTACTAAATTTAGTAGCTACTAGACGAACCAAATAGGCCCTAAGCTCCGGGCTTAGGTAGCAACTGGATTGAACAGAACCCGGCCGAAGGAACAGTCAACGCAAGTTTCTGTAGTTTAAAAAAAAACGCAAGTTTCTGTGAACAGAAAACAAAAGGGGCGGCGATTACAAATGATATTTGGGCCTGGATACTTTTTGAGAAATAACAAGGCAGCATGCATCCTCCAGCAAATTCATAAACTGATACTGTACAGCAGAGTTTTTTATATAAAACACACACACACCCCTAGCAGGATGCACCAATACAGGATACTGATACGCGGATACGGATACGGCGATATGGTGTGATACGGCATTTTTCAAAAACAAGGATACACCGATATGGCAAGTATATAAATATACCCAAAAAATCAGAAGTATCGACGAAATATCGGGAATGAATATACCAAAAAATATCAGAAGTATCAATCGGAGTTATTCGATACATATCGCGATACACATACGCAACCTGGGTGAAGTATCGGGGTATCGTAGACACACACACAGCAGAGAACAACTGGTCGTCGTTCTCTGCAAATATATAAAAGGATGCCGATGCGATGCGAGGAGGTTAGTTGTAATGACTCGTTATGCTGTCATTCACCTCCTGCAATATTCAGAGGGACGACGGCAGGGGAAAAGGAGATTCATCAAACTCAAAGTGCAGGTCGGTCTGTTCGATTAACAAGCTCAATCAGTGAGCTCCATGGGCTGTAAAGCTCGTATATACATATATATTTATAGCAACATACATCAACTTGCAACATTAGTCCAAGCAACAAATTGGTTGGAGAAAACCTTGGCCACTTTCACCAGCTAGCTAGTTGCCTAGCTTACGCATACGATTGCTTTTGTTACGCATCAGTTGTGCCCGTTTCTGATGGCTTTTTTAATTAATGTCCTGATCACCTTTTTCCCCCTATGAACTGATTATTTGGGGGCATATATATATGATATATACTACACGTATTATTACTATCATCGTGAAAAGCATAACGGGGCAGTTGTTTGCTTGCTTGCAGTTGCAGCGCTGACGAATCTCTCCAAACAGTTGGTCAGTGGTCAAATCCACGCGGGGAGAAAATAACTCCAAGGGCTCCTTTGGATACTGTGGTGGAAAAGGTACTTGGGTTTGAGCTCCCAAGGGAATTCTCAACTGCACCTGCCGCCCTTGCCCCCCCCTCCCCCCCCGGAGACGGAATTCCCTTGGGGGGGAAATTACCGGCCACCGTTTGGGAACCACCGGGATACAAATCCTGGCCAGACAAAAAATATTTAAAAAAAAATCAGAAAAAAATGAAGATTTCAAAAATACAAGAGTCCATAAGTTCATCTCAGAGCTGGTCATCACCATTGGCTTTAGATGAGTGTGTTAAGCAACCCAAGAAAACATACAAGAGTCCACAGGTTTACGACAAAAGTACATATTACATTAATCTTGCTGCATAACCAGGTAGAATTAACAACTATCTCGGCATAACTGCACTACACTCTCTCCCTCACAACCAGCATCAGCAAGCTAGAGCATATAGAATTAGCCCTGCAGTTGGATGAAGAAAAATCACTATTAGTCGATGCAATGTAATATTTATAAAATGATGCAATGTAAACCCAGACTGAAGCTAATTCAGATACTTAAGAAATACAACTCATCTCCAGAAAAAGCTGCACCGTAAATCCTACCAAACAGTGAAATGCATAATATTGGAGCTAATGAACTGTTTTGATATCGAATCACCAACTACCAAATTTAGACCTCTCGTTGGTAAGACATCATCAAATTGTCCAAGCCGCATTATTGAGCAGTTCTAGTACATCTGTTTTCTGTCGCACCAGAAGCTCTGGTCTGACAATAATTGAGTACTAGCGAATTTGGTAATGGAGAGATTTGCCTGAGATCAGGCTTATGTGCCTAGCTAGCTTAACTGTCTCCTAGTTTAGAGTGGGCTTCTATGATAAATGAGTTACAGATACTAGGGACCAATTGTTAAGACATAAAGTGCTGAAAATAAATCTAGATAAACGCTAATAATAAGAACCTTTGCCAATTACTACTAGATCACTAGAAAGATTTCTAAGGAAAAAAGGTAAGTCTGAAGATTGTGCCTCCAGCATATCCAGCGCACCCTAGAAAGAAGAGAATAATAGATGAAAGAAATGTGGGTGTGGGGGTTGAAACCACCGCACCTTGTCTCGTGGATTCTTCTCCATTTATTCCATACAGAGGATTAAGACATTGATATTTGTCTATTAGGTGGGTGTTGTAGCATATAGTTGTATACCCATGCAATGCAAACCATCTACTGATAATTTAGTAGAGTTTATAATTTAAAATGAGTTCCTTCTGTAATCTTGCTTCACATATTTTCCTTATCCAAAAATAGTGGCTTTGGAGTCTCAGTCCTCAAAAGTCAATAGGCACTCCAAAGTAGGTAGTCACAAGAACAGTAAACTTACCTTTGGAGCAATCTCACCCTTGATCCACAATAGGCGAACTCTTGGGTTTGTGAAGTTGATAAAAATTTATCTATTCACCTCACACTTCATGACGCTTGTTGCTTGTGCCTTCTCTTCATCTGAGAGCTCTTCCATGGATTCCAGAAGATCCATACACTTCTTGATAGAATAGTCACATTTACTTGTTTCATCTAGTGATTCCACAAAAGTTTTGCTTTGCTTTATCTTGTGGTCCAAATAGCCTTGTAGAACTCTAGCAATGCTTCTCTTTTTCCCACTTCCTGGTCCTTTTTGTCCCAAACAAGCAGAGGAAGCCGGTTCTGCTCCAGTGAGGTCTATAGGTTCACTTGATGCCCTATGATCATCCATACTTGCAGAGAAAGGGTTCATGCTGCTATCTGGAGCATCTATGTCACTGGCGTTGACATGTTGAGTGGAAGACGGTGGGTGCAACTCAAGTGGCTCTGTTGATGTGAAATTTAATTCACCTGTTGCAATGCTTCCTGTTTCATGTGGATAAATAAACTCAAGTCACATGAATGTCCCAAAAATATTAGCAGAAAAGGATAGTAGTAGCAGGAAAGCTACTATTGTACAGAAGACACATTGAAATAAAAAGTTATGATCTTCTAGGTGAAGCAGGGTGCTATCTAGCCTCTGACCCCTCACTTGAATGATTTCAGAACTCAAGTCTAGATAGGGTAAAACCAGTGGCTTCTGATTGCTGCATAGAAAGTCTAAGCAACTCAAAAAAATTGACATATTGTTAGATACAAGTCTAAGCATAATGTCTAGCACCTTATCATTATAACATAAACTCCTAGCCTATGGAAGAATAAATCAAGCAATCTAGAGGAACTAGAGATGAAGAACAAATCAAGCAATTTAGAGGAACTAGAGATCAAACAAAGCAAGTGAATATATGTATTTTTCATCTGCCCATTTGGACAATTACCTTTTCCAATTTGTTCAACACATAGTTCACAGAATATATGTGTGTTTCCTTCACTTGTCTAATTTTCCTTGTCAAAACGGTTCTATTACAGAAAACAGTTCTATCATCAAGAAAAGATCATCTATTACATGAAACAATTTATACATAAAGATCTGATAAATTAAATAGTTACTATTGCAAGCACACATGCTGGATGGTTATTTTTGTAGCAGCATATATAACAATTGGAGCTCTGGGCCTCAACTTTGGATTTTTCAAAAAAAATAGCATGCTGGATGGTTACTATTGCAAGCACACATGCTCGGGAATGCACTATGCAATTTGATTATTGAAGCTCGGGAAGTAGTAGCTAGTTTTGTTTAGCATATACATACATAAACTAATAAAACACACATGCTTGGATTATTGCAGAACTACCAGCAGCAGGTAGATATAGCTAGGCATCAGAAGATGGCAACCAAACCACGCATTATCCGATATATCCGATATACATACGCCTAACCAAAGAAAAGATAGCAGACTCATATGTACCGCTCCAGCATTGACAAACAAACACATATCAAGATTCCAAATCTTCAGTAAAGAAAACATACTGAACAATTGCACAGCTGCAGTAGTCTAACAAAAAGCTATCTCAAAACAAATGCTAGTAGCTCAAAAAATCTAAATACTAAACACTACTGTAGGACAGGTAAAAAAGCTATCTGCACTAGTAGCTGAATAAAAAGTTTACCTTCATACACTTTCTCACACTCATGATACAAAGAAAATGCTTTTGCTTGGAACTTCTTAAGCCTTGGATGATCCTGGCAAATGCAAACTAAAGTTAGCAGCATAGTAACAAGCTAAATTATCTAGCAAGTGAAATGATCTTACAACATACATCAATAAGTTTCTTCCATTTATCTGGTAAAGCATTGATCATGCACAAAGAATCATTCCAGCCAACCCCACTTTCCTTAATCCCTGCCCGAATGGCCTTGTAGTTTCCTTTAATGTCCTTCTCCTTGTCTTGAATCTGTGCCTTCGAAAATCCAGCGGATGGAAACTTCTCATTGAAATGCTTTATGATACTTCTCCATCCTTCAGGTGACCAACCATTTTGGCCCTTAAACCTTTCATGATTGTGTTCTTGAAGTACATCAAGAAGTCCTTTCTCATAATTAAAGCTCCATGATGCTCTTGAGCTTTGTCCTTTCGTCATAGCTAGAGTTTACAAAAATAACATTCAAACACAACTGTAATAGTTTGACGACATATAACAAAACTCACATAGATAGGAAGTCATAAACATAGATGTCTTATACAATAGCACATTGGCATGTTCAACATTTATTACATAACACACTACAAAATAATCTTCATGCTCTACGACTTGACTGCTACTTTCTAAGCACGACTTTGATTGTAGCGTTCCCACATTTGCATGGCAATCTGATCTCTTAGGACGTTTGCAGCATGGTCTTGTAAATTCAGCGACTGCACATCATTTTGATGATTATCATCTCCTTGTGGCAGATCAACATGATCAGATTCTAGTATATAAGTAGGTTGGTGATCTAGCCAATTCTCGTCACCATTTAGACATCTAATTATGTTATGAAATACAGCGGCTGCTGCTGGAATTTTTATTTGAGTTTCTATGGGATGATGTGTTCCCACTTTCAGAATTTGAAACATTTTCTTAAGAATCCCAATAGCCCTCTCAATATGGTTTCTAAGAAGTGCATGACGATGATTGAAAAGCTCTTTGTGATCAGCATATTCTCTTCTTCGAGATGAGCGCCGCCGAAACTCAGCAATGTGATATCTAACTCCTCGATAAGGCGCCAGGAATTGTGGTGCATTTGCATACCCACCATCCACAAGATAAAACTTTCCCTCAGGAACTTGGAAACCCTTGGAAATAGCTGATCGAAGAACTCTAGCATCTGAAACAGACCCTTCCCACCCACAAGAGATAAATGTGAAGTTCAGGTTGAAGTCACATGCTACCATGACATTCTAAGATAGTGTGCATTTCCTATTCCTATATGGGGGGCTTTCTCTTCTGCAATTGTGATAGGCACATGTGTGCCGTCGATAGCACCAATACAATTCTGTAAAAAAATAAAACTTAAAAACAGAGCAAAATGTTGGAGAGACAGTAAGGTCTAGTGTTATGCCTTACCCGAAAAAGGGGCCAAAATCTAGGATCCGTAGCGATCTTGGGGTGAGTTTGGTTGGAAGTAGGAAGCTTCACAAATCTATAGGTGAGAGTGGGAATGATATTGAAAACTGCCCTTATGTGCCTATGGACAGTTTCACCACTATGCTGAAATGCTTTCTTTAGTCTATCATTGCTAGCATTGTGTGAAATCATATACATAAACATCCCTAGCTGCTCCTCAACGGTAACACCTCGTGTGTCACGCAATAGACCCTCACGCCTAAGATAGTTACATGTCTCCTTAAATATTCGTGTCTCCATACGAAACTCAGATTTACACCAATTCTCATGCCCCTCTAGAATTTCCTTCACCTTCTTAACACCAGTATACTCGGAGGTATGCTCTGGCCTCTTCTCTTCATTTAGACATTCAAGTATTGTAGGAACAATGACAAAAAACAATTCATCATCATCTTCTTCTTCCATCTGTATGAATTTCCTAATTTTCTCCTTCCTAGAGCCCATTATCTAAAAGTTGCAAATAGAAACAAGCTAAGATATTATCCTACTTGTGTATTTATAATAAAGTACGTGTTAGTACTTTATTTTTCTCTCTGAACCGAACAAGATCACAGGTAGCAGTACTAATTCTGTAAGCATGGGCGAACTAATAACAGAGGCATGTCCACATATTCATAGTGTGACCCTTATATTTGACATTAGCATCAGCTCTATACCAGCTGAGATATTGGACTACTTATGTATTTATAATTGAAGCCTATGTTCCAAAATTACCCAACGCGTCTCTCTTCTAATTGTAAAAGTCACATATGCCAACTTGTGACATACTGACCTTACGAACAATTAGTACTTGCTTAAAACATCACGGAAGCAGACGAAAGAAATGAGTAAACATAATTAATCTAATAAAAAATGTTACTGCTAACAGGCTACCCAAACAAATCAAAAAGCACTCACTGAACTGAACTGTGAATACTATTCTAAAATGCACATGAAGCACTTAAGAGCTAAGACAGCTAGCAACCGATGGAAAACAAACAGCTACTACAAAGAAATCTCTGAACTAACTGAAAAACGAAGTCTGCAACTGAGTTTTACCTGAACTCTCCACTGGTCAGTTACTACTGACACTCTAAAATGCAGCTGCAGTGCGATATCTGAAAAACAAAAACAGAGAAAACCTTGAGCCAAACAAAGAGCAGCAAGCTAGTTTGACAACCTCAACTGAACTGGAGTCATTAACCTAATGTTCAACTAAAAAAAGAAGCAACCAGTCACTGCAGCTAACAAGTGAAGGAAACAAAGTGACAGGATTGCACCTAAGAAAAAACATAGAACAATAAAAAGAGCACCAGTTGTGGCAAGAACCACCAGATCACCACCAGATTGGGAAAGACAGAGGGGACAGGGACATGGAGACTCACCACGACCACGGGCGGCAGGACAAAATTATTGCATGCACTAGGAAATCATTGAGCTGGGTTAGGCTTTGACAACTTAATTTTTGCAGAAATCTGCAGCCACTGCTAGTAATGAACACAACACATCAATCAGAACTGAACTACACTACTACTAATGAACACAGAGCACTATCTTAGGAAATGTCTCCTGGAAAAAGCTTACTAACACCTGACCAAGGTGTTTTAAAAAAAGAACAGCAGTGTGCTCTCCTGCAATCCCACTTGTATTGGACATATGTTGATACATTTATTCTGTAAAAGTGCACACGAAATTAACACCTGACCACTTGTGGGTTAGCTAAGCTTTATGTATCAAGTGATTATTGGCACTAGACAAAGACATTGATGCTACTGGTGATTGGTGACATTCAGGCTTTGATTACACTATCAGTCCAAAAATACAACTCTGAACATAAGATCCAGAACTCAACCAAATAATATGCACACACTATACTACACTGCATGTAATCCACGATGAAATCAGACATTCCAGAATAGTCTAGAAGAGAATAGCGTGCAATCCAAAGTACTGTAGGAGCAGGCAAGTCCAAGAAGGAAGAACGGGAACAGGAACAGAGCCGGGCACTCACCTCTCCTTTCCCCTTCTCCCTCGTTGCTCCTGCTGTGCCTTGTCGATCGTCCCCAACTGCTCCTCCAATTCTTCGACGGGAGTGCAGAGAAATGAAGACCAACAGATCTAACAAGAAATAATATTTTGCAGTTGCAGATCCACTTCTCCCACGACAGATCTAACAAGAAACAACGGAGCCAAGATTGGGAAAGACAGAGGGGAAAGGGACATGGAGACTCACCACGACGACGGACGACAGGACAATTGGCGAAGACACGACCCTGGAGAGTGACGACATGCTCTAGGACGATGGTACCTGGGCGTTCTTGGCGAGACAGAACGGGGGCGGCCGCTGCAGATCCACTTCTCCCTGTAGATCTCCCGCTTCTTGGAGGGCTCGTGCTTCTTCGAACGTATCTAAAGCGGCCTGGTGACGCAGGGAGCAGCAAAGGATAGATCAAACCCTAGCCGCCATGGATTCCTTCTACCGAAGGAGTGAACGCCTGACGGGCGAGAAGAAAGCAAGCGAGACGGGGAAATAAATCGACGAGTGCCTCAACGAGGAAGGACCTACAAGGCGCGAAGACGAGTAGGATATGGGAGCAGCGGCGGCGGCGCCTTGACGGGCTGGGACGACAACGGCTAGCGCAAGCGATGGAGGTGGCGGCGCTCAAACCCTAGCCGCCATGCTTTCCTGGGCGAGGAGACACGGGAGTGCGAGGAGGACCGAGCGAGTGCCGAGGAGATGGGGAAAGAAATAAACGGTTGCGGAGGAGTTTTTTCTATTCCCCGTCGATTGACGCGGATAGAGTCCAGAAGGCACGCGCTTTTTCTGGCTCGCGACGATTCCAAATGGGCACCGGGGATCGACGGGGAAGCAAACGCACGGGCGCTTCTCCACCCGCGGATTGGGCGGGGATCCCTGCGGGTATTGGGGTACCCAAACGAGCCCCAAATGATGGATCACGCGGCGAGACACAAAAAATAATTGGGGCTGTTCGCTGCAGCCGTTTATCTTGCTAAGGTACACCCTTTACCTATTACTTCCTCAATTCCAAATTATAAATTACTTTAATTTTTTTGGTACATCCATTTTGTTATGAATCTAAATATAACATATGTCCAGATATATAGCAAACTATATGTACAAAAAAGACAAAACGATTTATAATTTAGAACAGAGGTAGTAAAAGGTAATATCTCAAATAAATCTAAGCTGTTAATTTTTTAATTTTGTTTATTACTTACTTAATAAATTAAAAAATCTAGAAAACAAAAATACTTCTTCCGCATCCCCTAATGACTGGAGGGGAAATTCCTTTCAAAACATGCATGCGGATTTCCCTAATCACGGGAGATATTAAAAACATGCATGCCGATTCCCCTAATCACGGGAGATACAGAAGCGATTCCTTTCGATTTTTTAATTACTTAATAAATTAAAGAATCTAGAGAAACAAAATACTTCTTCCGCATCCCCAAATGACGGGAGGGGAATTCCTTTAAAAACATGCATGCCGATTCCCCTAATAGTGGGAGATACAAAATCATTTGATATATTTTGCTTTCTAGAAATATTATCTCCAGTCACAAACTATAGTGTATTTTCATATATATCCTAAGTCAACTAACCTCATGTTTGACAAACATTATAGGAAAACATATTAACTTCTACCGCACCGAAAAGGTAAGTTGTAAAAATACATTCCATAATGTTTCTAATGGAGCTTATGTGATGTAAAAAATATTATTGTTCTTTTCTATAAATTTGATCAAACTTAAGATAGATTGATTTAGGACAAATGAAAGAGACAATTATTTCCTTGCTTCGTGTGCGTTGTCTTGGTGAACTATTATATACTCCCTCCGTTCCTAAATAAATCAATTCCTGAAATCCGTACAGGTCAAATTATCTTAAGTTTGACTAACTTTATAGCAAAGGGTAATAACACCTATGACATAATATGTTCTATGGTATATCTAATGATACTAATTTGATGTCATAAGTCTTAACGGGTTTTTTCTGAAAATTTGGTTAAAATTTAAAAAATTTGACTTGAGACAAATCTAGAAATCTATTTTCAGGGACAGAGTGAAGACCGAGTACTAGGCTAGAAAATCAAGAGGATAGATAATATGGATACGGCCGTGCATGGAAATGGATTTGACGTCTGTCTGTGCCGTCGTCGTCCTCGTCCTCGGCTCCTCCGTGCATGGTCGCACTGATCAAGTGTATGGGCCTATAGAGTGTCCATATAGATGACGATGAGACAGGGGACCTAGCTAGCTGATATAGAGTGAGATGAGGAGTCCAACAATACGGCCAGCCGTGCGACATGGATAGGACTATGGTTTCTCGATGGCGTGCCTAATCGTTTCCTGCCCTATCTTTTGCAGATCAAACGGGGACGATCAGTCGATGTGATTGTTATTGGTATTGTTATTGTTGTTATCGTCATTACCATATTAGAATGTTTGGCAAAAAAAAACAAGAATATATGTTATATGACTCTTAACATTTAGAAGAATTTAGCATATCTCGGTCAGATTCTTTGTGGTTGAAGATGTTTTAACTACCTAGGTCAATTTCTCGACTTAACACATGCATTCTCATTTATCTGAATTTATTCTAGAATTTAATGATATTGGTCGATTAGCAGCGAAGACTTAATGAATTTTGGTGTTTTTGGAGGTGAGCGAAAAAAAATTGTTTAGAAATACTAGTATTTAGAGGTTGGATAGAATCTGTGTCAACTAAAAGACATAAATTAGCATATATCATAGTAGAAAGCTTCTCCTTCCACCTTCTTAAGGTGGAAGGATCAATCATAAGACCTTTTTTCGAAATTTGAGAACCATAAAATCAATTTATTTAATTTCCTCTAACCAAAATTTGGGGCTAAAAATCCTGAAATTTGGAACCCTGAATGAAACCATTGATTTGATAGAGGAGCATACAAAACAAGCCAAGATAGTATAGACTAAGGTCATGTCTGGATATCCAAGTAAATAGTTTGGTGGGTAATAGTTAATAACTAATACTAGTCGTATTGTTTGAATCCAGCAGCTAAATGCATTTGAATGCATTGTGATTTTGTCTATATAACTCCTTTCATCTTTAACTCTTATGCATGTAGAAGAAAAAATGATTTTGGCAAATTATTAGCTAGGTTGGTGTAGCTAGTGATATAATCCATCAATTTGAAATTATAAGATGTTTTGGTTTTTCTAGATTCATATCTTTTGTTATGCACTTAGACATAGTGTATGTCTAAATACATGGTAAAAACAATGTATCTAGAAAAGTAAGAACGTCTCGTAATTTGAAATGGAGGGAGTAGTTATTAGCTAATAAGAGTCCAGCTAACAGTTAACTCATCTATTAATTAGTTGATCCTGTTTTAATTTAGTATAATCTTTTTAGCTGGGTGGGTCCAAACATCAATTTCCTGATAGTGATTGCATATGGGCTGAGCTGCTCTTGCCATATGCCATTCTGCGGGCCACCCTGGATGATTATGTGAGATTGACCGAACTTAATTCGGTCAAGCGTCATTAACCTATAGTGCTGCCTTGCTGGTGCCTGGTGTGGTGCGGCCATGCCAACTGGCGTGCGTGCGTGCGTGCGTGAAGCGCACCGCACCACCCGTCACAGCGAGCGGGGGTGGGGCCCACGGCGGTTGGTGAGCGGGGCGGGCCGAACCACGCGGCCTCCCCCGGACTCGGGGTCCACGAGTCAGCGGCAGTCTCAGCAGGAAGGCCCGCGGTGTTTGGTGGGTACGGGTCGCTGTCCCCCACCCAACCCAACCCACCCGTTATACAGCGGCGTCACTCCCCTCGGCCGCCGGATCCGACCAAATCCGATCCGACGGCGGCGGGCCTCCGCTGCGGCCGTGCCCGGTGCCGACGGGGGCTATAAATGGGCCGGCGCGCGGCCCGGCACGGCGTGCGCTGCGGCCGGGTCGGATCTGAGACGAGACGAGACGAGACGAGACGAGACGAGACCCCCTCCCCTCAACCGGAACTTGCTACCATCCCATCCCACTCCACCCGCCCCGCCGCCTCCACCGGATCTCGTCGGACTCGGATCCGCCCGACCACCCCGCGCCGCCGCCGCAGCAGGTGAGCATCCATCTCCTCGTCCCTTCTCCTCTCCTTCGGTCCTCGAGGCGCCTGTCCCCTCGCCGCCGCCGGCGCTCTGCGTTCCGGTGCCTGCTTCGCCGTAGGGTTTTGTTTGTTTTGTTGTCTGTAGCAAGACGCGTTTCTAGTTGCAGCGGGCTCTTGATTCGCTGCCCGCAATGGTTGGTCTCGCGGGCAGCTGCTCCTCCCTCGGTCAGACGGTGGTAGGCTCCGGCACGCGTCTCGCGCATTCCTTGCCGCCGTCGAAGAAGGCCAAAGCCCAGGTTGGGGCTTGCCATGATAGGTTTCCTGGTTGCGTTCGTTCGTGCCGCGAAATGTTTTGTTTTGCTCTTAAATTGATTATAATCCGATAGTCAAGGAGGGATTTTTTTTTCTCCCTTCTTTCACACGCACCTGTTCGGAGTGGTAGTGATGGTTCTCGTCTTGTCGCGTTCCACGAGGCGGGAAATGAAAGAAGGGCAAGGCTCCGCACGTGGTTGGACGAGACGATCTCGTTGGAAAACCGTCCGTGTTGTTAGGAAAAATCTGAGCTTTCGGGTCAACATGTACATACGTGTGCTAATCCGAATTTTCTGCCGGCGAAACATGTGTGCAGGAACTGCATAGGGCGGCTATGTTTACCGTAGATTGTAAAGGAGGTTGCTACTGAAATGATACGGATGCTGATTGCATCTGTATTCTTATAAAATAGTTGGGGAGAAGAATCGTGGATTACTTTTGTCTTATTAGTCTATAAAGAAACCACATGCTATGCTTCACACTTTTTGCTAGGCAAGCTGCACGGGGTTCAGGGGATTTCAAAAAAATTATTATTTCTGCAAGCTGTCTAGAAACTTACAGCTACTGGTTCTTGCTTTTACCATGTTCTGTAGTGTTTTTTCGAGTGCTTTGTTGTACCTGTGTGAAGGTTGCTGCTAAAATTGTAGGGGTCCTCAGTATCTTTTGCCAGCAATTGTTAGCGAAAAATGATCCTCTTCCAATAAACCACATGTTCTAAAAACTTATTAATAGGCCAGCTGTGTGTAGGATTTGTCAAAAAAAAATTGCTACCTGAACAGAGGATTTGTGGGAGTTTCTTTTTACAAGCTAGCTGCCAGCTTATGCTTTTACTATGCTCATGGTGTTGCTTTATACTCTGTTCCAATTTATAAGTTGTTTTGGCTTTTCTAATACATTGCTTTTGCTATGAACCTAGATATTTGCTATGTCTAGATTCATAGCAAAAGCTATGTACCTAGATAAGCCAAAACGACTTGTAATTTAGAACACAGGGAGTAGAAACTACTTTTCCATCCTGCAACATGTATTGGAAGAATATAATTTGGGTGGTTGTTTTCTTCCTAGAATCTTGTTACACAACTTGTTATTCTTGTGCTGATTCGGGACGAGGCTTGGTAGATTCCTCTTGCCTTATCCACTAAAGCACAAATGCGGAGCATATTCTCGTACGAGTGGATCAGAAACGCCAAACTTTTGTCAGTGGGACTTAGTTGACTCTGCGTGAAGAATCTCTCAACCTGAAATTGTGGTCTTATGTGCCAACAAATATGCCCTTTTTGTGCTTGATTAGTAGCCTAGCACTTTTTATTGCTGTCTTTTGTTGCATGAGGCAAAAGAAAAAATTTCTGACAAAGCATTTTTGCCAAAAGGAGTACAGTGTTTGCTTGTGCCCTGCGAATCCAGATTGGTGAACAATAAATCGCTTAATTGTTGCTATCTAAACATTTCCATAAATCGCTTAGTTATTGCCCTTATATAGGAGTACATCAACCTTGTTGGTCATGCAATTTGTTTGGTTATGAGAATTCTCACTTTGCCTTAGCCATTTTTTTTACATATTTTCTGTAACTAATCATTTGTATTGTCTGCTGCAGATCAGAGAAGATGGCCGCAGTTGACACCTTCCTCTTCACCTCGGAGTCTGTGAACGAGGGACACCCTGACAAGCTCTGCGACCAGGTCTCAGATGCCGTTCTTGACGCTTGCCTTGCTGAGGACCCTGACAGCAAGGTTGCTTGCGAGACCTGCACCAAGACCAACATGGTCATGGTCTTTGGTGAGATCACCACCAAGGCCAATGTCGACTACGAGAAGATTGTCAGGGAGACCTGCCGCAACATTGGTTTCGTGTCAGCCGATGTCGGGCTTGACGCTGACCACTGCAAGGTGCTCGTGAACATTGAGCAGCAGTCTCCTGATATTGCTCAGGGTGTGCATGGCCACTTCACCAAGCGCCCCGAGGAGATTGGAGCTGGTGACCAGGGACACATGTTTGGGTATGCAACTGATGAGACCCCTGAGCTGATGCCCCTCAGCCATGTCCTTGCCACCAAGCTTGGTGCTCGCCTCACCGAGGTCCGCAAGAATGGAACCTGCCCCTGGCTCAGGCCCGATGGGAAGACCCAGGTGACAGTTGAGTACCGCAATGAGGGTGGCGCCATGGTCCCCATTCGCGTCCACACTGTCCTCATCTCTACCCAGCACGACGAGACAGTCACCAATGATGAGATTGCTGCTGACCTGAAGGAGCATGTCATCAAGCCTGTCATCCCTGAGCAGTACCTTGACGAGAAGACCATCTTCCACCTTAACCCATCTGGTCGCTTTGTCATTGGTGGACCTCACGGTGATGCTGGTCTCACTGGCCGGAAGATCATCATTGACACCTATGGTGGCTGGGGAGCCCATGGTGGTGGCGCTTTCTCCGGCAAGGACCCAACCAAGGTCGACCGCAGTGGAGCCTACATCGCAAGGCAGGCTGCCAAGAGCATTGTCGCCGACGGCCTTGCTCGCCGTGCCATCGTCCAGGTCTCCTACGCCATCGGTGTGCCTGAGCCTCTCTCCGTGTTTGTTGACACGTACGGCACCGGCACGATTCCCGACAAGGAGATCCTCAAGATTGTGAAGGAGAACTTTGACTTCAGGCCTGGCATGATCATCATCAACCTTGACCTCAAGAAAGGCGGCAACGGGCGCTACCTCAAGACAGCGGCCTACGGACACTTTGGAAGGGACGACCCTGACTTCACCTGGGAGGTGGTGAAGCCCCTCAAGGCGGAGAAGCCTTCTGCCTAAGGCGCCCTTTTTCAGAAGAAGCTTTTGGTCTGCTGCGCTTATCATGTTTTATTATGGCTTCTATATGTTGTGATTCTTGATCTGCCCCTTGCTTATCATTTGTATTTGTACTGTCCTAATAAGTGGTACTTGTGAGGGTCTTACTGTGTCTGCTTAATTACCTAGAGGATTATTTCTGGTTTCGCTGCTTATGTAATGCTTAAAACAATGAAAGAAGCTACAGGCTACAGCTACTTTGAGAAGTAATGGGACCTCGTGCATTTTGGTTATATATTGCAATGCTGTGAGGTGTGATTATATTGCCTTGGGCATTGGTCTGTAATGGGACCTCGTGTATGTGACTGGTGAAGCTGCAATGGCTAATGTTTGGTGAAGCTGCAGTGGCCGAGTGTATATGTGTTTGTGGAAGCGGCAACCTACCTGGTAACTGAACATCGCTTTCTTGTGTCTGGTGACCTGTAGAGTGATGCTGCCCACCTGTTGTTGACATTAGGTGGTAGTTGGTGAGCAACCAGAACCAGAAGGGGTTTAGTTCTATTAATCGATCAGAATATACATCTCCTAGGTCTGATGAGGTGAGCTGTCAATTTTCCCAGCAACCCGGAGTGCATCCCATTCGCAGGTCAGCTGTACATGTCAGTGACAACTGAACTGAAACTCTGAATCTTCTCTTCTGGTAGACCATCGCCCATCAGCAAAGTGATGTTTGGTCTGTCACCCTCTCAACCTCTGCTGATGTACTGTATCTGAATTCTGACGATCATGTCGAGTCAGCTTTTGGGGTGTGTTTTTGGCCTAAATCTGTGCGGCTGAAATCTCTAGGAATCTGCGATGATTGGGATCACACAGCTTGGAGATGAGAGGGCAAGAGGATTTCCGTTCCATCATGTTGGAGATGAGATGACCCAAACCAAATTGCCGAAGATGCAATGCAATGCAGTGCAACCACTACCGGAGACGGCTTCTTCGTTGAGTGTTTTTTATCGGACGCTCAACAAAGAGGCTATTTGTCAAGTGCCAGAGAAAAAGCACTCGGCAAACAACTGGCACTCGGTGAAGAGGTGGTTTGCCGAGTGCTTGGCACTCGGCAAACAATAACACTCGACAAAGACCAGGTTTGCCGAGTGTCGGGCACTCCGCAAACCAGAACACTCGATAAAGGGCCGCCGCCGTTAACCCTTTGCCGAGTGTCTTCTCCTAACACTCGGCAAAGCCGGCAAAGCGGTGATTTGCCGAGTGTCATTTTTTTACACTCGGCAAACCATTTTTTTCACTTTTGACCTCCAAACTTTTTCTGCAGTCCTCATACAATACCTGGTATTCCATGTTCCAATGTGGCACATTTCTCGGACTTTTTCTATATTTCTTTAATTTATTTCATTTAATTGAATTTTCTTGGATAATTCAAATTATAACTGCTAGTCATTCGAATAATGAAAAAATAAATGAAAATGATATTCATGTTATTTAGTATAATGTGAGGCCGTATCCAGGAAGAGACCACCAATTTCGAACATCTTGTTCACGAAACATGACCACGAACTTATGGTCGAGTTGTTTTTAAATTCTATAAAAAGCAAACGAAGTCCGAAAATCATAAAACTTGTTAAGATGTCATGATATCATATGTGGAGGTTGTGATAAAAAATTGAGAAGGTTTCGCGTAAGTTGTCACGTACGATGCTTGCAAACCGAAGAATCTCCGAAGTTTCATGATTTCGTGAAGAGGCTGACGAGGTGATAAGCATCGTACGTGACAAACTTGTACGAAACCTCCTCAATTTTTATCACAACCTCCACATATGATATCATGACATCTCGACAAGTTTCAAGATTTTCGGTCTTCGTTTGCTTTTTATAGAATTTAAAAACAACTCGACTGCAAGTTCATGGTCATGTTTCATGAAAAAGATATTCGAAATTATTATCTATTTCTAGATACGGCCTCACATTATACTAAATAACATGAATATCATTTTTCCATTCATTTTTTTCATTATTCGAATGACTAGCAACTATAATTTGAATTATCCAAGAAAATTCAATTAAATGAAATAAATTAAAGAAATATAGAAAAAGTCCGAGAAATGTGCCACATTGGAACATGGAGTACCAGGTATTGTATGAGGACTACAGAAAAAGTTTGGGGACAGGAAGAAAAAAATGATTTGCCGAGTGTCTGCGTTTGGCGCTCGGCAAATGAGCCTCTTTGCCGAGTGCCAGGACGGCTAGCACTCGGCAAAGAATTAAAAAATAATAAAAATACCCCTCTTTGCCGAGTGCCAGGCCGGATGGCACTCGACAAAGAATTTAAAAAATTAAAAAATACTTTGCCGAGTGCCAGATCGTGGGCACTCGGCATAGATTTTTTTAAAAAAAACTCTTTGCCGAGTGCCAGGCCAGGTGCACTCGACAGAGAATTAAAAAAAATTTAAAAATAAAGGGGGGATTTAACCCCGGCGGCCTAGCTGGCCCACACACGCACGCTGACCGCGCCAGCGCCGCCGCCGCCGCCCGCGCCGCGCCGCCGGAGGAGGAGGAGAAAGAGAGGAGGAGGAGGAGAGAAGGAGAGGAGGAAGGAGGAAGAGAAGGAGGAGGAGGAAGGAGGAAGGAGGAAGGAGGAGGAGGTGCCCCGGCCGCTGTTGCCATGTCCCCAGCGCTTCCCCAGCCGTCGCCTTGTCCACCGGCGCCCTAGCCCCTTCACCACCACTGCCCTACGACGCCCACTAGGTATGCCCTACCGTCGTCATCGTCATAGTATTACTAGTAGTTGTGGTAGTAGTTGTGGTAGAGTAGCAGTGGTGGTAGTCGTAGGAGTCGTAGGAGTGGTTGTGACATTATTATATATATGTGGTTGGATATAATCTTGTGCATGTCGGCCATTGTGCCATTCATATATATGTGCAAGTCGGTCATCATGCTGTTGGTTTTCTTGCAGGTTTTGAAAACCTCACCGTGCAGGGGAGGTGCTGTAGAAATTTTGTATTGACAGTTTTATATTTCTTTTTTGCAGAGAAGAGCCTGTTGGAGCGGAGCCGGAGTACCTCGGCAACCCCAATCGCCTTCCTCGCCGCTCGGGTCTGCCTGCACCGTGTCGCCTCGCCACTGCACCGACTTACCACGGCCCCGCTAGCCTGACTCCACCAACACCCTAGGTATAACCCCTCTTTCCGTATCATGGTCGTAGATCACGTAACCTAGTTAGGCGTCTCCCGTTCGAAAGATATACGGTTGGAAATATGCAGATATTTCCATATCTAAAACCGTATCTGTTTCGAATTGTCCACGTTTTTTGGACAGCCCACGGATGCGTAGGTGGGGTTAGTTTCCATGGTCTGCTCCAATCCAAGACAGAGTTTCGGCATCATCTCCCTGTTGTTCTCTGGATACACACTCTCCCTAGCAGGATATGTATTTGGAGAACAACGAGGAGGTGCTGCCGAAATTCTATCTCGGATAGGAGTAGAGCATGGAAACTAACCTCATCTACGGATCCTCTCATGGGATTAGGACCTATCCTCACCTATTAGATAGTAGGGACGTCGTGTAGATACAATTGATGTTTATATTACTCACCGCTATATATGTTAGAGGATGGAGGACCGTGAATGGATGTACATGGGCCGCGCAAGTCAGGGTCAGGTCACCAATGAATGGATCGACAAGACCGATGCTTTCTTGGAACGGGTATTTGGCGTGGCTGCTAAAGGAGCGAGTAAAATTTATTGTCCCTATAACAAATGTGCAAACAGGAAAAGACAAACGAAGAAGGTCATGGGGAAACATCTTTGGAAGATTGGATTTACGGTAGACTATACCCGGTGGGTCTACCATGGTGAAGCCGATCGTATGAGAGAGGAGGTGGTGAGACCACACGTCGAGGATTATGATGCTGATGCCGGGGTAGCAGACATGTTAAATGACTATCACGAGGCACAGTTCGCTGAAGGACGTACGGAGGAGGAGCTAGAGGCAACCGCAAAGGCGTTCTATGACATGTTTGCCGCGACACAAAAACCTCTTCATGGCCAGACAAAGGTTTCTCAACTGGATGCCATTGGACGCATAATGGCATTAAAGTCCCAGTATAGCCTGAGTCGAGACGGCTTCGATGGTATGTTGACAGTTATTGGCAGCCTACTTCTGGAGGGTCACCTTCTGATAAAGAGCATGCACGAGTCACAGAAACTCCTTCGTGCACTTAAGATGCTGTATGAACAGATACATGCTTGCCCGAAGGGGTGCGTCCTATTTAGGAAAGAATACATAGAAGCAAAGTACTATCCAAAGTGTAAATCCTCAAGGTTCCTGGAGGTAGATTCTGGTGATGGCCAGAAGAGGAAGCTTCACATTCCCGTGACAATCCTACGGCACCTTCCATTCATACCGAGGATCCAATGGCTATACATGACCGAGGAATCTACGAAACAGATGATATGGCACAAAAATGCCAAACGATACAATCCTGACAGGATGGTACATGCATCCGATGGTGAAGCATGGACCCACTTTGATGGCATTCATCATGAGAAAGCTAAAGAGGCTCGTAATATACGTGTTGCGCTGGCAACAGGTTGGTTCAATCCTTATGGAATGATGGCTGCCCCATACACATGTTGGTCCATGTTCGTTATCCCCCTCAATCTCCCCCCGACATATGCTTTCAACGACAGAACGTATTCTTGTCGTTGATAATTCCTAGACACCCGGGGAATAATATGGGTGTGTTCATGGAGCCTGTGATTGATGAATTGGTTCGTGCTTGAGAGAAAGGGGTATGGACATACGACCGAACTACAAAGAAAAACTTCAAAATGCATGTTTGGTACCACTACTCCCTGCATGACTTCCTGGCGTATGAGATATTCTGCGCCTGGTGTGTTCACGGGAAGTTCCCATGCCCAGTATGCAAGGAAGGTCTGAGGTTCATTTGGTTGCAGAAGGGTGGCAAGTATTCATCGTTCGACAAACATCGACAATTCCTCCCTCTTGACCATGCATTCAGACGAGACATCAAGAAATTTATGAAAGGTGTCATAGTGACAGACCCTGCACCACCGATAATGACGGGTGACGCGGTTTGTGAATAGATAGATGGTCTTGTGGTCAATCCAGAAGGTGGTTTTGTGAGATATAGTGAGCAACATATGTAGACTCATAAGTCGGGCTTGACTTGACTCCCCTATTTTGATGACCTTCTCCTTCCACACAACATTGATGTAATGCATATTGAAAAGAATGTCGCCGAGGCACTTTGGGCAACAATCATGGACATTCCTGACAAGTCAAAGGACAACGTTAAGGCTAGAGTGGATCTGGCAACGTTATGTGATAGACCAAACCAACATATGAAGCCTCCTAGTCGCGGCAAGACATGAAGAAGGCCTAAGGCCGATTTTGTCTTGAGCAAGCCCCAAAGGAGGGAAGTACTAGAATGGATCTAGACGTTAATGTTCCCTGATGGGTATGCAGCTAATCTGAGGAGGGGAGTGAACTTATCTACTATGCGAGTCTTAGGGATGAAGAGTCATGACTACCACATATGGATTGAGCGACTTCTTTCGGCGATGGTTCGAGGCTATGTCCCTGAGCATGTCTGGCTAGTGCTGGCAGGGTTGAGCTATTTCTTTCGCCAGCTTTGTGCCAAGGAGTTATCTCGGACCGTGATTGCTGACTTGGAAAGAATGGCACCTGTGTTGCTCTGTAAGTTGGAGAAGATCTTTCCACCCGGTTTCTTCAATCCGATTGCACGAGCCTGGCCATACGACCTCGGTAGGACACTTCACACCACCAGGTGGAAGCACTCGAGGTTATTCCTGGTTTATTCATCGTTCATTGGTTTTTTATACCTTTCCTTTGTATTATTGTAACATTGGGGTGAATATATTGTAGGCCCAGCTGGAACAAGAGAGGAGGATACGGGAGCAGATGCAGGCGAAGATGGAGAGGGTGGAGGCCAAGCGGGAGGCCGAGCAGCGGAGGATGGTGAAGATTCTTCAGTACATGTAAAGTCTTGGCGCCGCTACGGGTGTAGTTCCGCCACCTTCGCTATTCACTCCACCTCCACCTCCTCACTATTCTACTCTTGTGAGTATAAATGTTTTAGTTTGTATGTTTATGCTTACGGTCAAACCTAGTAGAGTATGAAAGTTTTATTCATGTATGGTATATATTTATCTTGTCTCACACATGCAATCTCTTCTTCTTTGTGCAGAATCAATCAGCGGCATCGAACGATCCTCATGCTTCAGCGAATCCTTCATCAAATCAGTCTCATTGGCCATCTGGTTAAGATTCTTGTGGTTGTTAATGATACTTCTTTTGCAATTGTGGTCGTAGATGATGGAGCACTTGGATTACTTGTGAACTTATTTGTGAAACATGTGATGTTTGTGATATATATGTGACGTTTGTGATATATATGTGGTATTGGTGATATATATGTGTTGTTGATGATATATATGTGATGTTGGTGATGTTTGTTATATATATCTTCTGTTTGTTTGGATGTGGTGTAAAAACAAATAAAAAAGTTGTTTTCAGTCACTTTGCCGAGTGCAATGGTCATGACACTCGGCAAAGTGACTACCTGCGAACATGCTTTGCCGAGTGCAAAGGCCATTGCACTCGGCAAACATCACAGCTTTGCCGAGTGCCACGGGCCAGGCACTCGGCAAAGGTCTCCTATTTGCCGAGTGTCTTGACAGGACACTCAGCAAATAGGCTACCTTTGCCGAGTGTCTTGCCGGTGGCACTCGGCACAGTGGCCACCTTTGCCGAGTGTCTGAGCCAACGGCCCTCGGCAAAGCGGCGACCTTTGCCGAGTGCTTGACCTTGACACTCGGCAAAACCTCCGTCACGGTGGCGCTCGCCGTCACGGCGACTTTTCTTTGCCGAGTGTCAGATTAGCACTCTGCCCGATAAAGTGCACTCGGCAAAGAGGTCTTTGCCGATAAACTGTTTACCGAGCGCTCTTTGTCGAGTGTAACACTCGGCAAAGGCTTTGCCGAGTGTATATCAGCCTTTGCTGAGTGCCTAAGACACTCGGCAAAGAAGCTGAATCCGGTAGTGAACCGGCTCTCAGGTTTGGCAAGGTGGCACTGTACTGCACGCCACGCTTGAACACCAAACTGAAACTGCAGGTGGACCGACAGAGGGATGATGAATAAAGTAGTTGCAGTTGTAGTACGTGCCAAATGTAATTGATCAAATGCAAGTGTCAGGCTAGTTATCTGCTGGTAGTTTCGCCAAATGCGAGTGTCAGGTTAGTTATCTGCTGATAGTTTCGCCAAATGCCAAAGGTACATGTGGCCTTGGGGAGACTTCAGCAGCTAGATTGCCTTCAAAGGCAGGGCACAACAATGGCTTTGACAGCGATGAGCATGGCCAGTAGGAGTATTTATTTATCACTGCAGTAGCAAGTAAGAATTCTGTTGACAGCAACTAACTTCTGGGTCGTGTGCAAACAGCAGCAGCCCTGAGTATTGGGTAAAAGAGCATGCGGTAAAGGTTTTTGGCCTTTTGGGGAGGGAAAACACATGACAAAATAACTGCAAGTGCAAGGGACGAGAAGACAGAGAAGTCCCAATGCATTTGGTTTGACTTGGTTTTATTGTTAGCACACAAAATGCCCATATAGGCCATATTTCATAAGAGGAAGGAGAGTATAGGTATAGCATTACAACCAAGATTTCACTAGGAGCACCCTATGACAGTATGGTTACCCAAAGCGCCAATTGGAAATGCTGCTACTTAGTTTTATCCCCATGTATTAGGGCCCAAATATATATATGCTAGCACAAAACTGCAACCACCAAGCAGAAGCAGGAATGGGAATTTGATATGGTTAACAGGATGGGAAATAATGACAAATGGTAGCAAAGCTGAAAACCAATCACCGAAATGTTCTGGAGCAAGAGAATCCAAGACTGATAGCAAAAACATTCCCCCGAGGCTGGTTGTCATGCATGCCCCAGCCAAAGGATTGATCATTAATTGATTAACAAGATACGGAGGAGGAAATCATGATCTGGAGAGGCTAAACCACATGCAGATCATCATTGGGTTGGCAGCAGCGCCGCAAGCCAACTCATATGCCTGTCTACCGTGCATCCTCATCATTCGCGATGCGATTTTTCGTCATGCATGCATATTAGTGATACAGACATATATCCCTGTGTCATTGTTTCTTGGTGTTACCTTCCAGCAACCACTGATAATCAGGCCTTTGTCTCTCTCTCTCTCTCTCTCTCTCTCCATGTCTCTTCAGAAAACATCGTTTCAGTAGTATATAGACACGCAAAAACAGCTAGCGGAAACACCAGACGCGCTCAAGTTTTTTTTTTTTTTTTTTTTTTTTGCAATCGAAACCAATGAAGTTACCGGGGAATTAAGTTGACGAGCCATACTACCAAGGTATGGGAGAGAATTATCGAGTATCGCTTGAGAGCAATAACGCGGGTCTTTATGAACCAATTTGGTTTCATGCCCGAAAGGCAACCATGGAAGCTATTTTCTTAATAAAACAAGTTATGGAGCGGTATAGAGAGAAGAAGAAGGACCTACACATGGTTTTTATTGACTTTGAGAAGGCTTATGATAAAATACCAATGAATGTTATGTGGTGGGCTTTGGACAAACATAAAGTCCCAACGAAGTATGTCGGGCTCATTAAGGACATGTACAACAATGTTGTGACTAGTGTTCGAACAAGTGATGGAGACACGGATGACTTCCCGATTAGGATAGGACTACATCAAGAGTCAGCTTTGAGCCCTTATCTGTTTGCCTTACTGATTGATGAGGTCACAAGGGACATATAAGGGGACATCCCTTAGTGTATGCTTTTCGTGTACAATGTAGTGCTAGTTGATGAAAGTCGGACAGGAGTGAATCAGAAATTGGAGTTATAGCGGGAGACTTTGGAGTCCAAAGGTTTTAGACTCAGTAGAACTAAAACTGAGTATATGAGATGTGACTTCGGCACTACTACTCGGGAGGAGGAAGATATTAGTTTGGAAGGTCAAGTAGTGCCTAGAAAGGATACATTTTGATATTTAGAATCAATGCTACAGAGAGACGGGGATATTGATGAAGATGTTAGCCACAGAATCAAAGCAGGATGAATGAAGTGGTACCAAGCATCTGGTGTCCTATGTGACAAAAGGGTACCACAGAAGCTAAAAGTCAAGTTTTATAGGACGATAATTAGACATGCTATGTTGTATGGTGTAGAATGTTGGCCTACGAAAAGACAACATGTTCAACAGATAAGTGTCGCGAAAATACGTATGTTGCGTTGGATTTGCGGACATATAAGAAGGGATCGAGTTTGAAACAATGATATACGTGATAGATTAGGGTAGCACCAATTGAAATAATGAAATATACCTAAAGACTTAGCCTTAAATAGGAGTGCTTGGAAAACAGTTATTCACATGCTTGAACCTTGCTTCTGTTGGGTCCTAACTTGTTTGGGACTGAAAGGCTTTGTTGTTGTTGTGGTGGTCGTAATCGAAATGGATGAAAAGGGAGAACGAGGGGATGTACAGTACTCTCTGGCAGCTCAGTCTGGCTATCTGGAGAAACCTGATTGCAGATGACAGCTAGAACCGTTTCCTGTTCCTGTTCCGTCTGAAGATAACGCTCCTCTGTCGATCTATTCAGTGTGAAGGGCAGTATGAACAAAACAGGCACAGACATGCTACATAGCACAAGTACTCTACTGGCAATTAGTTCCTCACTTCTCATTTTTTTTCTCTCATTGGCAGGGTTTAATGAACTAGAAATTGGTGAAGCTTTTTTTCCCCCCACCGACTTCGGCTTCTCGTGATACTGTCACGATAAACTAAAACCGTCTGAAACTCTGTCAGAGAGCATTAGTTATAGCTTCAACGACTTCTGCTTAGACCGTAGACAGGTAACAGTAGCAGCACAGCATGTGAGACAGACAGCTTGGTGAGCAGGGCAGGGGCAGGCAAGCTGCCAAGCCGACCTGACCCCACCTGACCGCCGCCGCGTTTGGTAAGTCAAATGAGGCCGCCGTTTCGGGGGCCGCCCACCGCCGGTGAGCTTACCTCCTCCTTCCGATCCTCCAATGGCCAAAGGCTCAGCCTGCCACGTCACGATGTAGGGGTCTTTGCTTTCTTTCCGCTCTGTCTTTCTGTCGAAACCTCGCTGATTTCAGTTCAGGGCTTCAGGAATGACGATCTTTCGCTTCTTTCTCTGAGGTAAAATGCTAATCTTTTCTCGATCCTCTTTCATCTTTTTTACAGTTTGAGAGGATCATTATATTTATATATGAATAAGGATGCCACTCCAGTATCAAATCCCTAACGACTGCTTGCTCATCATGGGCATCAAAAGTCAAATGGAAATGGTCTTGGCCGGTCTGTTGGCAGGAGGAGTAGCGGCTCTCATCACATTTGGTAGGGAGTCAGCGATGCTTGCATTGTGTGGCTCTATTGCTCCCCGTGTTGCTAAGCTTAATCAGACCGATTCAACTGTTAGATCGATCGACCTCGACCAGATGCATGGTTGACCCGGTGCATGCAGTTATTTGATATCTTAAATATCAATGCATTTTTCCTAGAAAATATTTAAATTGAAGATGGCATGACTTAGCACCGTAGCTACAATTGTATTTTTTTTTTAGAATAAGGGAGTATGCAAGTCTAGAGCTGGAAAAAAAAATTAAAAGCTCATGACTTGACCGACTCTCTCGCTTGTTTCTTTCTTTTTATTAATGATGATGATCTAAGCCAGCATTTTAGCTGAGAACATCACAAGTCAATAACACAGATAAAGTACCAAATTAACTTAATGTTGTGACTTGTGGTGTCTGCTGTATATTGTACTCAGTTATTTGTGACATCATATTTGCATGAACTAGTTACTGCTTACTGTTTTTGCATTTGTTAACAATCTAGCTCGTGAGCTACACGAGCTTATTCAAAACCACCTTGTTGGGAGCTATAATAACCTATGTTGGCTCGTTAACCAGCCCTATCTATATATGTATGGTATGCCTTTATTTTCTTTGATGATATAAATATTACCCAACAACAACGGCCTGCGTATTCTTGCATCTCAAATAAAGTAATGCAACTTAGAGGCATCCATCATCATGGTAACTCTTTGTATATTGAGGGTCTGTTTGGAATGGAAGATTTTCAAAGGAAAGGCAAAGGAATGGATTCTTTTGGAAAGTTTTCTCATCTTACTGTTTGGAATAAAGAAAAAATATGCATTCCATTCCGGAGGAAAGACTAACCATGCTTCACAAAACACATGAAAAAAAGCATCCAGGAAACCCAAAGGAAATTTTCTTGCAATGTTTTCTCACGTTTTGAAGCCTGAAACATTGCTTCTTGGGCACATGCGACATTCTTGTTTTCCCATAATCCAAACACCCCCAAAGTTTCTATTCCTGTATTTTGATATCCTATAGTTTTCTACTTTTCACTGTATGTTATTCCTGTGCTTTTTTTTCATTCCTTTATTTTACATTCTTGCGTTCTAAATAGGCCCTAAATAAAAATGGAAAATTCAAGACCATGACTCTTTCTCGATTGCTGCCATTTCTTTCCCTTTCCGCTCATGATAATGCTTGCATCGCCACGCTTGCAAAAGACTCATATGTCTTGTAATATAACTACTCTTAGACATTCTTGGTGTTTTTTCTTTGGCAGCATGCCAGTTAAAACTAAAGTTCATGTGATTGGCACATCTACATGGAAAGATGGTTGGCGTGCACGCAAAATTAGAATAGGGGGAATGGAAATGAAAGGTGAATAGTATTTCTGGCATACATCCCTTTTTGGAAAACCTTCTTTACAACTCTAAAGTTTTATGCTATAAGTAGCTGTATTATGATACCTAGGAAGTAGTAACCGGATGGGAGATATAAAAGGAGTATTATGAAACCAAGGAAGTAGTAACCGGATAGGAGATAAAAGGAATCATACTACTATAAGTCCGTCAAGAAACTCATGAGGGTTACTTGACTACGAAAATTTTGTCTCATATGCTCTTTGAGAAACTATCTTACAAAAGGTCAAAAACATTTTATCATAATGTGGGATGATAGGAAGATTAGCTTTAGGGCAAGCAATTCAATGATTCATAGGTTGGCGGCTAAGAGCATCTCCATTAGTCTTTTTTAAACCCACTCTCTAGATCCTTATTTGGAAATTGGAGAGTGTCATTTTAATAAAAAAATCTCTATATATCTCTCTACACTCCAACAACTTCTCTATCTTTGAGGAGCGAGAAATCAAGAATAGAGGATGGGAATATTTAAAGATCTAGTTGAAGAAGTTGTCGGAGGGATTTTTTCACCAAAATCTCTATTCCTATCAATATGGAAGATATAAAGAGGCTCTTGAAGTTGTTCTAAGAAGAGGTTCTTGGCAAAATGGCAATAAAGTTGGTGCCGAGAAAGAGGGAGTGAGAAAGAGCGGGAGAGAGTGGTAAAGAAGGGGTAGAGATGTGAAGTCATCAGTGTCAATGACCTACTGTCTACAACTAATGTTATCGACAAACCAAAAAAGGTAAAAAAAACAAGTCACGTATAACGTCTCAAATTCCATATTTATTTGCCTAGAGAAAGTAGTAGTCCGCGCAAGTAGTGTGAGTGACAATAAATGCAAGATGACATATCTTAAAACTTTTCTTTGGGGAAAGTGTCTCGAAACTTCTTAAATGGACTCGTCTATACAGAGAACCCTCTCACAATAATATAAGCATGAGAGGACTCTCTCTCCTTCTAGATACAACGAATCATCACCCACCACCTCCTCCTTCGTAAGTTCACACCACCCCTACCCCCTTTTCCTCGGTGTGCACGCCACCCAACCCTGTCCAACCACCAGCCTCCGCCTTGCAAGTGTCGCCTCCGATGCCTATGAGGGCCACCCTTCCACCACCTCCTCCATCTTCTTTCTATCCTTACCACAATTGGATCCTGCTCCCTTACCTTCACCGATGCCTCCCCAATCTAGCGGCATCATCGTTGCCCTCATGACTATCATCGCTGCTAACTGTTGCAACAACGTTGGGAGCTCCCTGCCCCCCTCCCATATCATGCGCCCCACCTCCACTCCTGTAACACCCTCGGTGTTATATTGTACAGTTTTTGCTAAAACCATGTCATGAGCATCATGTTTATGTATTATTGCATGTGGTAAATGAGAAATTAAATTTTATTGCACTAATTCTTAATTTGAGCTCTAATTTATTCCTTGTCCAAATACTCTCCTGCACAGCTCAACTCACTATTGTCATCCTGATCCAACTCCATCTCTCGGTATTCATGTTCTTCCTAATTCCTAGAGCGCACACAAGGCACACTGCTCTGCTTAGCCTGCGCAGCACGCGCACAGCGACGATCGACCGTAGCAACAGCATCGCACACGCTACACATTAATCTCACTCACAAGCTCGGCCCGCTGAGCACACCGCTCACTTGCTGCTCTGCAAACATGGCTCAGGCACCCTTTCCACGTGCTAGTACTGTAGCAACGCAGAATTACGGTAGCACGAAGTAAACACGGCTCATCGTGTCTTGCACGTCGTGCACTGTTCACCGCAGAAAACATTGTGCACAGTAGGAAAACACTGTTCACCATAGAAAACACTGTTCATCAAGCAGCACGTCGTGCACAAGTAGCTGCTTTTGACCAACAGGTCAATGCACAGCGCTTGGCCGCCTCCTGCCGCTTGCATGCATTGCTGCTGGTTGTGGCTTTGCGCGTTAAGTGAGGGCGCTGTTGAGCTGTACTCCGCGCTGGGCGACCGTCTAGGCGTGTGCGCGCCGCACCTGGTGACCGCGCTAGCTGAAAGGTCTTTGTTTGGTTTTGGTAATTGAGTGACAACCTAGGTGGACTAATTGTGTTTATGTGAGATACACAGGTGATTAGTCCATAGGTACATGTGTGTGAGCAACATATGCCATGAAGGTGAAAATAGTTTGGAAATGTTGCAAAGCTCACACATGTGATGATGAAGGAGCTTAAATGCACATGAGACATGACATTGAGTCATGTGATCAAGGTGGAGAAGATCAAGACAAGACTTGGCTTGATGGACCGGTTGCAAGCGTGAAGGGCAAGTCGAAGGCTTTGGAGTGACGGACCGCGTGGTGGTGAAGCTTGAGCAAGACTTGGCGCCGATGGACGATGGCAACGGTGAAGAGCAAGTAAAGTCAAGATCGATGAACCAATATGATCACATGATGATATGAAGTGGATCATATCATTGGTGATCGTGTTGGTGCATGTGTTACATCAACATTGGAGGAGATGGAATGAAATGCGCAAGGCAAAGGTATAACCTAGGGCATTTCATTTCACCGGTCATAGGTGTGTAGAGAAGTTTATGACCGGGTTTAGGATAGATGGCCGTACTATCAAGAGAGGCAAACTTGTTTGCATATCGGTCATCTAGTGCCACTCGAGTGATCTAACTTTGCATCATCGTTAGGATCGAGTGGCGTGGCAAGTTGAGTGGCTAACATCCTTTGAGAAATGATTGTGAAAAGCTAACACACATACACATGGTGGTGTACACTTGGTGGTGTTGGCACATCTACAAAGGAGGTGGTGTTTGCAGGGTTGAGATGGATTCGTCGCTTTCGGGAAAATGGAATGCCTATTTTCTATTACGCCGGATGCAAATTCTTATGGTTGGCACATTGGAGCAAGGGTGAAGAAGTTAGAATTGAAAAACGAGTTGATCACGAAGACGCTGGTGTCGGTCAACTGACCGGACGCTGGGTCTGAAAGCACCGGACCCTGGCAGCGTGCGTCCGGTCAAACTGACGGGTCTGCACAGTACCGAGGGTATTGCACCGGACGCTGGTCTATGTCCGGTCAAGGTGGACCGGACGCGTCTGGTCGAAGAAATACGCCTCGGGGAGCTTACTGGAAACGACCGGACGCTGAGGCTTTTGCGTCCGGTCAGTTTTGCCAGTGCGTCCGGTCAGTTTCGTAGCTGTTGAAATCTGACGAATAGCGTTTGAAGCTAGTGACACGTGGCCGTCTGCGGGCGACCGGACGCTAAGGTCCAGCGTCCGATCAACACGACCGGAGCGTCTGGTCGGACCGACTTTTGCCCAGTGAAGGGGTAACGGCTAGTTCAGCCCATGGGGCTATAAATAGAAGTGGGTCTCGGCCATGGCGAGTGCTGAGCACCTCGGGGGACTTAGTGTCTATGCTTGTGAGTGCTTGGGAGCCCTCCATCTCACACATACTTGATAGTGATCATCCGATTGTGTGAGTGAGCGTTTCTAGTGCGATTGCATCATGAGGTTGCATCGAGTGGCACTAGGTGATCGAGTTGCAAGCCAGTGGTGCTTGTTACTCTTGGAGGTTGCCACCTCCTAGACGGCTTGGTGGTGGTCTCCGTGGAAGTCCGCAAGAAGCTTGTGCGGCGCTCCGGAGAAGAGCTTGTGAGGGGCATTGTGCTTGCCCCGCAGGAGCCGCGAAGAGCAACTTTAGTAAAGCATGTCATTGAGCAATCCTCACTTCTGGGGTAGGTTCTTGCGGCGCCCGACGTGCGGGCTTGGCGGGTGATGCCAATTAGCCGCCGAACCACCAAGTGAGCGGTCGACACAACAGGGACTAGCGTGTTGGCAAACACGTGAACCTCGGGAGAAAAATCATCGTGTCAACCTTGTTCTTCCCATTGGTTTGCATCCCCGTTACACAAGCTTGCGTTTACTTTCACATACATTAAGCTTGTGTTGTTGCTTTTGTAATTAGTTAGCTTGTGTAGCTTGCTAGTTACCTTCATGCTTGTGTAGCATAGAAGTAGCTCCCTTGCGTGGCTAATTTGGTTTATGTAACCTTGTTAGTCACATTACTTAGTTTGTGTAGCTAAGTAATTGCGCTCTCTAATTTGACATTGATTGCCTTGTTATTGAGCATTGCTAGTGAGCTTGGCTTTGTGCTTTTGCTTACTAGCATGTGTAGGAGCTCCCTTGTAGCTTAAAGTACTAGTGGCATAGGTTTGTGTGACCTTGCTTCTAGAATTGGTTAGGAGAGCTCTAGCTAGCCTGGCACCTTTGTTGCTTGATTAGTATCTTTGCAAGGTGCTAGTGAACATAGATAGAGGGCAAGACCGATAGTTTTAATTCCGCACTTGTTTCGGTTAGCCAACTTGATTAAGTTTTAAAAAAGGACTATTCACCCCCCTCTAGTCGCCATCTTGACCCTTTCACTAGCACAAAGAGGCGTGTCCGCTACGGGGCAAACGATCGCCGTTCTAAATTTGGGTACAGAAGTAGACTTGACCGATGACCTCGTTTGAGACTTGATGAGTGGCTGGCGAGAAACTTCATCTGTCCAGCCGGAGCTAACATGGCAAGGCAAAGCTTCATTAGCTAGTACATATGTCCAGGTCCATGGTCTACTGCACACCACATTCGTTTATCAACATTGAAGTCTCAAGTACTACAACACACTGTTGCACGCTTCTCCAGTTCATTCACAGTAGCCATGCCTGACCTTCTCGCCGTCCTCCTTATCCTCCTCTTGCTTAATTCCATTCCCGTGTCTCCTATCTTTAAAAGGACACGCCAAGCCACCAAGCCGTCCCACTCCGCTGCTCACTATCTTGCTCTCCCAAATCAAGTTTCTCTATTCTTGCCCGTGAAAGTTGCGTCTATCGATTTCTCCCGAGCTGCAATAATCAGCTGAGGTAGCTAGTCTGCAAATGATCTTCTCATTCTCTAATATTTCCTTGACATGCATGAATGAACCAGCACCCCACCACCAAGCACGTTTAGCCCAAAGCACACTCCAGTCCTTATGTGCTCGTTAAGTCCAAAGACCACTCAAAGTCCATCATTTGAATTAATTCACCCATGACCAAAGACCCACTCCAAATCCATCACGTGAAATCCAATTCACGTGACCAGCTAGCCAAATGCCACTAATCATTTTCCTTAATCACCCTTTATGGGATTAATTAGCGTCCACCTAGCAAAATCAATATCTCTTTCATCCAAGCTCCGATTCTATTATTTCTTCTTCCTAAATTCATTTAAATCGAGACCTATCCATCCTTATCATCTTCTTCTTTCCTAGAGCTCATTTGAATTTATTTATTTATTGTGAAATAAATTTTGTTAGATTTCTAAATTCCTTATCTATCTATTGGTATATTTTGTTTGTATGGTTCTACGATGTTTTAGGGTTACTTATTAATTCTAGGTTGCTTGTTATTATTATGGTTATTTAGATAATGGATTTTTGTGATGCATTGGTAGAAGTGCTAGCCCTAGAATTCTTTTACAGTAGGTTCATTGTATTATCATGTGCTCACTGTAATTTTTGTGGCCTTAGAATATGTTGATAAATATGGTAGCTAGTGCACCTTGTTTTATCATATATATAGTAAATTGATATTAACAATAAGGATGCCTTTAGTTGCTAAGATAATATATGAAATGTTTCATACCTGTTTAGTGGGAATAATAGGTAACTTTGCGTATTAGTCATTAGAGTTAGCTTAGTAGCTTGGTAGATGTATTCTTATTTTAAGAGTTGTTGTTGCCATATTACTAAGCGTTACATCATCGTTTTATGCATGTAGATAACAAGTTGGTAGAGTTCGTGACTGCGGGCGAGCAGGAGTACAAGGAGGTGATCGAGGAATACAAGGAGGAGGTTCTCGTGCAGGAGGGAGTCCCAGAGCCATTAGTTGCTGAGTTTGCTGACACCCCGCCTGCCCAAGGCAAGCCCTGGTGCATAACCCTTATTTTGAATAATAACTGGATATATATATATATATGTGTTGTGCATTTACGTTACAGGCATTTTATAAAAACTACGTGCATAAATATATCCACCCATGAGTCCTACTAGTATAGGTCGAGTAGCCGCTATGCTCAGGATGTCGGTAGCGTGGGTAACTTGTCGTTACTCATAACTAGGTGATAAATATGATTACTCGTGATAAAATGTTGGAAAGGAAAATGGTGACCGGGCAGGGATGTGGTTGGGTTTTGGTGAGTGTAAAGGGTTATGTCCTGCGGCCAACAGGGCATAGCTCAGTTATATTTTTTTTTCTATCTGTGTCGATTAAGGACCGGTCGTTGCATAAGTCTCTAGGCAAGTCACATATCTATTGTCCCGAGCGCATACTTGGGTTTGGGCACAGAGAAGACTTGTTGCTCTCTTGTCGTGGATCCGGCTCTTTCCAGACCGACTGATTGAAAGCGGAGATGGTGGAGGTCCTTGCACCGCACTGAGTCTGGGACTCATGAGTGGAGGATTGGAGTCCAAGTTTGGACGGGGACCTGGACACCTAGGACAGGAGAGTGATGGGTTGGTCTTGCTTGTGCCTAGGGTACAAGCGGGATGTGTGTCTTTGGGGCACCCAGCTGGGCACATTGGTTCACGAATCGCCAGAAAATCCGGTACAGCTTGTCTGCGGTCTAGCATCGTAGTAAGAACTGAAAGATGAAAGATGATGAAATGGAACTGATTGCTCAACTCTTGCTTGAAAGTAGAATAGGGGCTTATATAGACTGATAGATAATAACTTAATACGGCCGATAATAATAACATAAATAAGGACTCACTATTAGTATTGCTTTCTGCTAAAATAAACCAGCAAACCATAAAGCTTTTTATATTTCTTGGAGTCAGGAAATTATTTTCACTCATCGGATAAGTCTTGCGAGTACATTGTGTACTCAGGGTTTATTTACCCCTATTACAGGTGATGCATGAGAAGTACCTTTGTGTGGAGGATTCTTCTGGTGGGCTCAGACGGATCATCGTTCTTATCGCTAGATGTTTATTTTAAATTCCACTGTTTATTATTCCGCATTCTGATATTTGGTATTGTAATAATGTACTTTTAAGAAACTCTTATGTATGAAATGGACCTATATTGTAACTCGTTCTCATTATTTCACGTTCTCCCTTCGGGTGTGACTGACGGATACCGTCCGCTGTAGCTTGCTTTCGGGGTGCTTAGTGTCTGGTGGAAGACGAGCACTCCTGTAAGCGTGTTATTTCAGGTGGTTCTGCCACAACTGCCACCCCTCCCGATCTGGCGATGCCAAATCCACCACCGCGCTACCGCCGCCACGGCACAAGACACCCTGTGCTACCACCGACACAGTGGGACACCTTGCCGTGGACCATCCTAACTAGCCTCCTCCATAGTTCTCGCGGCCACCGCCACGACAGGACACCCCCACCATAGTGCATCCCTAACTAGTCTCCTCCGTAGTTGCCTGCAGTCCCACCCATAGCGCACCCTACCATCGCTGCCGTTCTAGAAGCCCCCCCTCCCCAAAGCTCCCTTTAAATTCTGCAACCACAAAAATTCCCTTCTATAATCTGAATCCGAAACCCTAAACCTAGATCCAAAATTCTCGAGAGAAGAGGAAGTTGTCGTTCTGGCGCTCATAGGAGAAGAAGAGGACATCGAATTGGTGCTTGCTACAACTAAATCACTCTCGGTTCAATTTATTACTTATTCCTCTCCTTTTCTTTCTTGGCTTCGTTGACGTCTCCTCCTCTTCCAAATCAGGAGAGCTCCACGAGAGTCTCTTTGTTTAGCTTTTTAGGGCATGTTTGAATCACGGTCAACGTGCGCCACATGTGCGACATGCTGAAACAGCCAAACGTTCCCACCACACATGGCGAAAGGTTTGGCGCGCGCCGCAGCTGCTAGTTCATAACGCGCGCCACAACTCGCCAACTATCTGGCGGCCGTTTCGTCCGCCGCACTCGTGGCGCGGCCACGGCTATGGCAGCGGACAGGGACTGTGGCGGGAACCAAACGCGCCCTTAATTTTCAAATCTGAAACAGAACATTTTTCAGGTTTCGAGCTGATTTGCTGAAAGCTGATCGCCGAGGTTTTGGAATTTGATTTGACCAGTTGAAAGAGGGACGGGTTCAGCTGAAAGTTCCCCGTGCGTGAGATGAAAGCGTCGGAGTTTTTTAAAAAAAGGAAAAAGAGAAGAAAAATGGGAACAGGCACATGGGGGGTTTGCCTTTTGCTCTTTCTCACACACGCGTTCTGAGTTTTCTGACGAGACGACCAACAGCACACGGAGAAGACGGAGGACAGTAGACTCGCTGAAGCAGCTGTATATAAGCTCACGGCTCACCGCTGGTGACCGCACAGGCGGCACAGCCAGCTCCGTCCGTCGGAACTCGGAAGGCCTACCCTCGCTGTACTAGCTTCCTTCCTACTCGCTTCCCTCCGCGTCGTCCTCCGCTGCCTCGCGCCGTCGTGCATCGCCCGCCCCGCCTCCCGCGCCGTCTCGTCTCTCATCGCCGCCCCGCCTCCCCCCGTCGTTCCTGGCCGCCGGGCTTCTTCTCCTTCGCCGGCTACGCGCGTGAGGAGGGAGGAGGAGCCGCAGCGCGTGGATCCAGGGGCAGCGGCGTCCATCCCGCCTGAGAAGGGACAAGGAGCCGGTGAGATCTACTTTTTTTCCCCAGCTCCTCCATCTCTCGCAGCTCTCTCTCTCTCTCTCTCTCTCTCTCTCTCTCTCAGCGCGTTTTGCGGAGATTCGTCGGTAGCGACGGACGGCGGGGCAGTCCCAGGCTCGGCGGCGGCGTCAGCGGCTCCCCCTCCCGCCTCTCGCCAGTCGCCTCGCGCCCTCGCCAAGGCTGGAGCCAGCAGCCGCTGCTCCACCAAGGCGGTCGCGCCGCTTTGGGAACCCTGCTTGGATTGGATAGGTAGCTCGTCCGTGGCGTGCCACGGTGTATCATTTGGGGATTCATCGCTGCATTGATAGCTCAGCGAAATGATGCTTCACTGCAGAAGCAATTGCAGGTTTGGCAGGGCTAAGGAAAGAGCCGGAGCGAACACGATGTTAGCCTTTTGGATTGGCCGAGCTGGCGTGTGTGAGAATGGCATGATTGTGAGCTGTGGGCATGAGGGAAAAGGTGACCCCTTTGGTGCTGGACTGCTGGTACTGTGGAGGAGCAGCAGTGCATGAAATGCATGTGATGCGGCAATAAATTTTAATGTAGCCACGATTGAGATGAATCTGTAGGCGAAGTGAAGTGACTAATGTCGTTTCAGGCTCAGGAATTTCTTCTTGTTTTCAGAAAGAAGGGTAATTGCAAGTATTCGTCCAGTGGTGCAATGACCCCAAAGCTGACTGGTGGGATGCTTAATCTAATAGTAGTAATAGATTTCCAACCAATGTGCATAATTATTGTCTCTAGCTAAGGTGGCATGAAACCTGTGGCGTATTAAGAATTGCAGAATGAGCTGTCCTTTGATCAGCTTCATAGCAAGTGGTGACTCTGAGTAGTTAGTACCTTCCTGCTAGATATATTTTAATCTGCCTGGGGGCAGTTGGGAAACAACAAAGAACACAGAAATACCTCCATATTTTAAGTTTTCCTTTTGCATAAATTGTTTGCAACATGTGGGTCAATTTGGTTGCTGTGCACCTATGTTAGTCTCACATTTGGTTCGTAAGTGGAGAACATGGATGCGGAACTACAGGGGAGAGGGGATGGAGAGAATTTATACATGGTCCTGTTTACACCATGGATGATGCGATGAGTGCATGTCATGGATATCAATTACTTATGGAATTGGTTGCTCGATTTCTAACAGATTTTGTTTTCTTTGTTTCTTGTTTTCTGACTGATGCTATATCGCCGCTGCTTCTAATACAAAGGCGTTTGATTCCAACTTCCAGGTTTTGTCTTTGGGTAGAACATGTCGTGCTTTGCATGCTGCGGTGATGAAGATACCCAAGTACCAGACACCAGGACTCAATACCCAGGACACCATCCAGCAAGTAAGAGCATGGACCTTTTTTTTGGTTGTAATCCTTTGCAGAGCACCATTTCTCATACCATATATTTAGCTTTTGATGCTTGGTCAATATTTTTCTGATAAACTCCAACTGACCTGCAGGGGCCGATGCATACCGCCCTGCTGATCACCCTCCCAAGGGTCCTCAGCCTGTGAAAATGCAGCCAATTGCAGTCCCTGCTATTCCTGTAGATGAGATTCGGGAGGTGACTAAGGGTTTTGGTGATGAAGCCTTGATTGGTGAGGGCTCCTTTGGCAGAGTATACTTCGGTGTTTTGAGAAATGGTAGGAGCGCCGCGGTCAAAAAGTTGGATTCTAATAAGCAGCCAGACCAAGAATTCTTGGCGCAGGTCTGTGTTTCCCTGTTTATGAAATGCAGCGCATCTTTTTTAGTCTGTGGTTTGATGTCATTCTGAAATTGATCTTCAGGTGTCTATGGTATCAAGGCTGAAGCATGAAAATGTTGTTGAGTTGCTTGGTTACTGTGCTGATGGGACACTCCGCGTCCTTGCTTATGAGTTTGCTACTATGGGTTCTCTTCATGATATGCTTCATGGTATTGTCTTGTGCTATCTTTTTTCTCTATCTTTTGCATGAGTTGTACTGTCTCATGGTCCAAGTAAAAAAAGAAAGGAATAATTTCTTATATGCAACGGACTAAACCTTAAATCCCGATATGCCACTGACTGTGGGGGTCCCATGTGTCATACACACAGTGATGGCATATCAGGGATTGTGAGTTTTCTCGGTGACATATAAGGAAATTACCCAAAAAGAAACCATGCTTAACACATGCAGAATATGTCTCTTTACAGGAAGGAAAGGTGTTAAAGGGGCTCAACCCGGTCCAGTCTTATCATGGTCACAACGTGTGAAGATAGCTGTTGGAGCAGCAAAAGGCCTCGAGTATCTTCATGAGAAAGCACAACCCCATATCATACACAGAGATATTAAGTCTAGCAATGTTCTTCTTTTTGATGATGATGTAGCTAAGATAGCTGACTTTGATTTGTCAAACCAAGCTCCTGACATGGCAGCTCGGCTTCACTCAACTAGGGTTCTCGGAACTTTTGGATATCATGCGCCTGAGTATGTCGTGATTTCCTTTTCCATTGCTCTACAGACCTTTTGAGATAATTAAGCTTAACGTAAGTTTACATTTTTTGGGTCAGGTATGCAATGACTGGCCAACTCAGCTCTAAGAGCGATGTATATAGTTTCGGAGTTGTTCTTCTTGAGCTATTGACTGGAAGGAAACCTGTCGACCATACATTACCAAGGGGACAGCAGAGTCTTGTGACTTGGGTAAGTTCCATCTACACATGCCAGTTGTTATAAGATAAAATTAACTTGTATTTTTCTGTTGGGTGAATCAAATCAATGACTTATTCAACACTGACAGGCTACACCAAGACTTAGCGAAGACAAGGTTAGACAATGTGTTGACTCAAGACTTGGAGGGGACTATCCTCCGAAAGCTGTTGCAAAGGTACCGTGAACAACCTTTCTTCTCAAACTATTCATGACTTTTTAAGTCGGCTTTATTAACTGTTTAGGAAGTGTCAAAGAAAGCTGGTTAATGAAGAACAAAGTGATGGTTGTAGAAGAAAAGATTAGTAAACTGTCTTCTGTTATTGAAATGTCTAATTCTTATGTTGCGCTCATAGAATTTGACCTGCTACTGAACATTGTTCTCAAAGCATATTTGCATTCAGTATCAGTTTATTATGCTAAGCTTTGATCCTTTGCTGCTGGTGCTATCAAGTGTTAGCTCTTGAGTTCATGTGTTTTTTGGCGATGATCCATTCTAAGGTTTTAACCCTGTTTGTGCTCCTGTCTTTGAAACAGTTTGCGGCTGTTGCCGCCTTGTGTGTTCAGTACGAAGCAGACTTCCGGCCAAACATGAGCATTGTTGTCAAGGCGCTACAACCCCTGCTGAATGCGCATGCGCGGGCGACTAACCCAGGAGAAAATGCTGGGTCATAAGCTTCGCTTTTCTCCCGCCTCTTGTATGATAGATAAGTAAGATATATGAGTCGTCGATGTCGTTCTTGCGGACATGTGGCTGGCAGCGTGTAACATTTGTGATTATTCTTCCCCCGAGTTGTAAACAAGATTTCTTGTATCCCCACAATATTTGATTCTTTCTATCAGTTGCAAGAATGGCAGGCCTGGCGTAAGCGGTAGAGTCTTACCGCCTGTGACCGGAAGGTCCCGGGTTCGAGTCGCGGTCTTCTCGCATTGCACAGGCGAGGGTAAGGTTTGTCACTGACACCCTTTCCTAGACCCTGCACAGAGCGGGAGCTCTTTGCACTGGGTATGTTCTTTTCTATTGGTTGCAAGATGACCTGTTTATTGGTGCCGTTTTTTTTCTTAAAGAGTCACCTAAGAAAAACTCACAAACTTTAGTACTCACTCTATTCAAAATTGTATGATGTTTTGACTTTTTTAGATATATAGTTTTTGATATGGTACTTACATATTATAAAAAAACAGTGTATCTAATTAAGTCAAAACGTCTTATAATTTAGAACCGTGGAAGTATGACACAGAGTTCGGTGCTAATTTGTTTACAAGTGGGAGCAAATTTATGTGCACACTCGGAGCATAACTCACATTGACCGGAAGCAAATTTCGTGGATAAAATTAATTTTTTTTTTCTCGGATTAGAATGCCTTCAGGTGAATTATCATATTTCAATCAATAGAGGGCCTTCAACAGTCCAACACCATGGAATATAGGCCTGTTTGTTTTGTGGCCTGGATTGGGAGTCACCCAGGCAGGTAGATCTAGCCCTAACAACTACTTAGTGCTGAAAATCAACAGCCTGGGTGATCTACCTAGCTCAGGCAGTCATCCAAACAGGTCCTACAAGTCAAGCTGAGCAAATTGTGTTGATAAAAGGAATTTAATACCTTAATTTCTCCAAACAGAATGCCCTCGGGCTCCGGTGAATGATCATATTCGTTTGATTTGAGGGTGTTCACCAACGACATAGAATCCAATTCAAGTTGGACTTGCATCATACCTTGATCTTCTGTTGCAATGATTGCTGCCAAGCCTACGCTTGTGCACATAAAGCATCATGTACTTTTAGCAAATTCGCAGCCATAGGAGTGCAATACTCATGCTGGAGTTACCAGCTTACCCCAAGATATAAAAGATCACAGGCCTCACACTATAGCTAATTAGATTTAGCTGTGACAACTGCTGAAGCTACTCTGAAATTATAAAATATAGATTCATGACTACATGACTGCTCATGAGCTGACATGAACTAGCTGTGACTACAAGACAGCTTCTGAGTTTACATGAACCAGCAGAAACTGCACTACGGATTACAGACTACAACTATTATAGTCGGCAAATTTTGGTCTAGGCATCTGACCATGCAGTATGCACAGCTGCCCAAGCCTACAAACTAATGTAAACGCTACATTGACATCTGCTTAAACTATGAGCTAGTTGCTCACCTAACGATGGATGGAATCTCTAACTTCTTTACACGAGATTGGGTATACGATGCTGCTTCATCGCTTTGCGAGGATCACTAGTGCCAGCATCGACATAGAGGCAATGAACTTGAATCCCTGGCTCTCCCAAAAATTCTCCTTGTTGCCATGGCACATACTGTTGGGCTGCTTCATGGCCACCTGGTCCATGAGCTCCTTGAGAGCCTTGTCTCTTTTCTCCCCCATCTGCAGAATAAATGTAAACAAGATCAGACCATTGATATGAATATTTTCCACGCACAATTATGGCAAACTGCATTAGCAAGGATGGTTGGTTCACATGTTGAAGGCAACACATCTAAAATGTTGAGTCCCATCACCAATTCAGCAACTCCCTCCGGTTTGCAAACAATTGCCATTTTGGATAAGGTTTGAGTCAAACTTTTTGAAACTTTGATTACAAATAACTTTATGGTATTTAGTTTACAAACTTGAAGATCATATGTAGAGATTTGTCTTGAAATATACTTTTTTTAGGATGTTCGATTATATTATAATAGAAAATAGTGGTTGAATCAACGCATATATACTCCCTCTAGCTGTATGCTAACAAGCAAAGGAAATGACTACAATTATGGAACCTGAAGGAGAATATGCTGACAATCAACTATAACATAAAATTAAACTGATCCCCTTATGGAACCGGAAGGAGCATACCCTCTTTAATTTTCGCATCTGAGACTGAGATTCTTGAAGGCAAAATTCAAGCTTCAGAACCCTCTTCTTCAGCTCCTGATCAGTTCTCCGGTGCTTTTCTAACTGCTCAAAAATCAATAAATCTCATGTAAATATACTTCAATTCAGCGTTATAGGAAACAAAGTATTTGTAACCAAATTATGGAGGTCTTTTATGGATAAAAGAAATATAGTATACCTGTGATTCAAGTTCCTTGGTTTTGTTCGTCCAGTGAGCAGACAATATTCTGATTTCCTCTCTCAACCTCGCAATTTCTGTATCCTTAGCATTCAAAAGGTTGTTGAGGTTCTGGACATTCCTTGGTGAAACATCAGATAAGACCTTTAACAGCTCATTATCTTTGTCAGACCTAGACCCAGCTTTGGCAACTGCGTCCATGATGTCGGTCTCAATTCTTATAACTTCATCTTTAAGTTGCATTTGTGAGAGCTCCCTTGCTTGCAGATCCTTCTGGAGAAGATCAAGCTGCTCACCTAGCTTGTTCACTCGAAGTTCATGCTCTTTGAGCGAGATGTCCTTCTCATTCAGCTCTTTCAGCAATGACAAGCACTGCATCTGAGCTGACTTGGCTGATGCAGCACTTGCTTCTGCTGTAGCTTGAGTAAATGACAGTTGTGTTCTAAGATCATCCAACTCATGGAGGTACTGTATATAATTAGAAAACACATTATTAAGGAACTGCATTTGGCTTGCCTGAATAAAGAAAATATTTTGTCATAACTAAAATCATTAGCCACTAACACAGTGACACTCAGAGCAGAAATTTAGTAGTCATGATCATTCGACCAAGTTGGTTAGTAAAAATTGAATCAGGTTAACAAAGTAAGTCAAGCTAAAATTTATTTCATGATCAAAAGTTTATTTAATGACCAAACAAAGCAATTTTGCAAGCAGAAATATTGACTCCAAAATGTTGGCTTTGTATTACAGTCAACATCTTTTGGGCTTTGTTCGCAAGGAGATTCAGAGTAAACAAAAATTAGATCACATCTCCATTAAACTGCAAGAAGTGTATTTTGCTGTGAAAGCTCTTTACCTGTTCCGTGCTACTTGTGGATGAACGCAGTTGCTCATCCTTGTCCTGTAAGCATTTCTGCAGCTTGCTTACTTCCTCTTCCATGCTCCTTGCTTTTGTCTCCACAACCTGTTAAGATTTGTTCCTAGTCAGCACAAACTCCACCGACAACCCCGAAGGTACCAATTACAAACTACAGACTAACCTTTCTAGTTTGAGATTCCCTTACAAACAGCTGTTCCTGGGAAGCAAGCTTGTTCCTCACATCCTTGAGCTCGGCAGCCAATGATACCACGTTCCTCCTAAAGCTCAACTTCTTCTCCGTAAGATCCTTCAACAGTGGATCCAAATCTGACGACGAAGAAACTGATGATGCTGGCACCACCTTCTCCGAGACAGACATAGCAGGCCACAAAACAGCACGTCTTATCTTCTCTTCCAGTCAGAAAGGGCAAGACCGCAAGATGCTACACTGTTTTATTATCTCAACAAGTACGAACACGAGCAGATCACAGCAAGCATCCCATGGGCAAGACAAAAGGAGGGAGCTGAGCTTTGTTTGACCAAACCAAACACCTCTGATTGCCAACTAAGAATCCTTCTTTGGCTTCGCTAGTCAGTACAAGCCAATCAGTAGCTTTGGCTGAAAAAATTAAAAAAAAAAACTATGAGTGAGAGAAAACGATTTTTCTTCAGGTCAAGAGGCCACGAGTTCACGTGGAGCCAGGCACTTGTCTTGGCAGTGAAATGACAGAAGCGTAGCTTTCAGTACTCCAAAAATATATAGGCCCTGTTTAGATCCCACCCAAAATCCAAAGTTTCCCAAGATTCTCCGTCACATCAAATTTTGCGGCACATGCATGGAGCATTAAATGTAGGTAAAAAGAATAACTAATTGCACAGTTTACCCGTAATTGACGAGACGAATCTTTTAAGCCTAAATAGTCCATAATTAGACGATTTTTGCCAAATAAAAACAAAAGTGCTACAGTGTCCATTTTCCAAACTGAAAGGGATCTAAACACCCTGTATCGACAACGAGCCGAAACCAGAGCAAAGGAAACAGAAATTGTCCACACTCACTGCAAGTGACTTGTTCATGTCATTTATTAGACTTGAAAAAACGGGGATAAAATTACGTGCCGACATACTTAGGTGGTGTTTATTTGCCCTCCTAAATTTTAGTCGCTGTCACATCGAATGTTTGGACATATGCATGAAGTATTAAATATAGACTAATTACGAAATTAATTGCATAGTTTACGACTAATTTGCGAGATGAATCTTTTAAGTCTAATTAGTCCATGATTTGACAACGTGGTGCTACAGTAAACATGTGCTAATGACGGCTTAGTTAGGCTTAAAAAAATCATCTCATAGAGTAGTGGCAGATTATGTAATTTGTTTTTTATTAGTATCCGAACACCCCATGCAACATCCTCCCGACACACCTCCTATCCGAATACCACCTTAGTCAACCCGCGCATTGCGCAGCAAATTTAGGAGTAACATGTTTTTGGTGCACAGAGTCAACGCGATTCATCGCGGTATATAGGTTAATTGCGTGCGACAGAACCAGAGGACTAAACAATGGCCCTTTCTGTACTGCTCTGTAAAAAAATAACTTATGTAGGACTAATCATGTAAAGGCATCTTCGTCAGTGCTTGCAACGAGGGGAGGACAACAGCATCTTGTAATTTCAAACCAATTCAAATTTTCCAAAGATTCTTTGGTTAAACCCCAAAACAGAACCGTCTACTACTGACGTTTACTCCTAAACAGAGATCTCCTAGTACAACCCCAAAAACTCCAGGTTTTCCCGCACCAGAGCTCAGAAAATCTGTTTACTGTTAGGATTTCGAGAGGGGTCCCTCCGCACATGAACAGGCCGAATAAGTTTGAAAAAAAGAATTGAAACCGGGCACGCAGGCGAGTCCACTCGTCCGGGCAAAGTGGAAGAAACACGGATCAGAGAGCACCCGCTACTGGCGATCAAAATCTTCTGAGATCCCAACATTTTACCCCCCAAGGGGACCAAAAAACAAGAAGGGTGCAAATGAGACAAAGGAAAGCTGGCAATCACGGCCGCAGGCGAACAACTGGGCACGAACAGAGGACGCGGCGAAGGAAAAGAATCACGCACCTCCAGTGCGAGCGGAGGCGGAGCAGGCAGGTGGATTCCAGCGAAGACGACGCTAGTCCACCACCCACCCAGACGAGGAGAGGAGGCAAGAACCACCAGGAACCAGGGACTGCTGCCCGGAGGCGACGCTCGCTCCGGCGGCCGAGGAAAATAAGGGGGAGCGAGCAAGCGTTTCCGGTCCCCCGCGGATTCCGGGGCTTGGGGGCAGGCGGCGCCGGCGAGCAGCGGCGCTGATAGAGAGGAAGAGTGGGAAGGGAAACGAAACGAGGATCCCGGAAATTAATGGCCAGGTGTTGGGGAGAAGATGAGGTGTGCGCTGGGTTTGAAATCGGGTGCTGACGTGTGGGCCCCGCGTGCGGCGCGCGGCAAGCTCCAAAATTTTTCACCGAGGCCCGTGCGCCACGTGCTGACATGGATCCTCTGTGGCACGGCACAGCACACGTCCCGCGTGGCGTGTCCCTCCGCCAGTCCAGTCCCAGTACGTGCGGCGAGGTGCGCGATGCGGTCAGAATTCAGAATACCATCGTATCCGTGTGTGTATCTGTAGATGTGGCTTCAATTTTATTTCGGTTGCATTGTAGGTTGGATGAATTATTCATTCTGTGATGTGCACAAGTATGATTGAGATGCAGTAGTTGCAACTAAAATATATGTAGACACAGTTTTATACTTGTATGACTGATAGTACGGTACCACTAACGCCCAGATGTCCAGCCCCAGGCCTGCAGTTGGACGCACCTCTCGCGCTCCCGTCGCGCATCGCATTCCACGCGCTCCATCGCATTCCACGCGCTCCATCCTGTTCCCAACCATTGCCAGCGTAGGAAACAGTGGCCCACGCCCCCGCACAGCATAAACCGCGCCCCCGCGCCCATCCAGCGTCCGCACGGTGGAACGCACCCCACGCCCGCACGGTGGAACCTGGACCCGTGCCCCACCTGCCCCCCTGCAGATGCGTGCTGCAGAGACGTCTGCAGGCCTCAGGCTCTGGCACGTGAACCACGACGGCGCACCCGCAGTAGCAAGCGGACGGCGACATACAACACCTGATATAATTTTAAAACATCTAGATGAACACATTTGCAACATAAATCTAAAAACAGATGAAACACTTGAAACATGCGTATGTAGCCAATGCAACTTGTGCAACACCGCAATGTACTTTTGAAACATCCAGATGAAACATTTACAGCATAAGTTTAAAACAGATGAAGCACTTGAAACATGTGTGTGTAGCCTGACAACATGTGCAACACCAAGATCTACTTTTGAAACATCCACATGAAACATTTGAAACAACTAAAACACCTGAAACATAGGTCTGAAACACGACGCCGCCGGCGCCCATGGCCTACCTGGTGGGGAATTACTGTATCAGCGGCGACCGCCTCCTGGTTGGCGCCGGGGTGGTGGTGGCGCGGTGTAGGCTATGGCTGCAACGGGTGAGGTGGATGGGGGCGCGGCGGGAAACGCCCAGCACAGCAGGGCGCAAAGATTGGGGGCGGGCGTGACACGGGATGGAGTGCGGCAGGCGATGGCCGTGGTGGGCGAGACAGAGTGGAGCGGCCGCGCGGCGCGGCGAGGCGGCCACGGCGGGTGTAAGGCGTAGTGGAGGCGGCCTCGACCGCGACCACGGTTGGGTGAGTAGGGAAAATGGAAGTTGAGATTTTTTTTAGAACACGCGTAGTGGAGAGGTGAGTTGGGGGAGAAAGCAGGCTGGTTGCCGGGGGCGCTGGTCCGCAGGCCCAAGGACGCGTCCGGACAGGTTGCCTGGAACGGACGCCCCGCGGAGGAGTATTATCGCTGATAGTAAGTTAGTTAGAGATTTTAACTTTCATTTTGTCAAGAAAACATGGAAGGACTAATATTATATGTTTCACTGTCGTCCCAAAAAGGCATATATCGTTTTCCCATGTATCAAACTTTTTTTATTGATTAGATTTATAGAAAATAGTGTAAACATTTGTATCTCCAGATATGTTCATCATATAAACATATTTTTGGTATTAATTTAATGATACTTATTATACATCATAAATATTACCATTTTTTATATATCTAGTATTTTTAAAATGAATTCTTGAAAAAACAAGAGGATGCACATTCTTTTTTGACATAGCAAGTACCTGTTAGAGTATTTGTCCTCCGAGTATTACTCAAGGCTCGGTTTTGTTCTTAACTTTCGAAAGGATCGTATTAGTTCTCAATTGTTTCTTTTAGGCCCAGTTTTATCTAAAAACTATTAAAGAGATTGTTTTAGTCCTTAAACTTTATTTTTAGGCTCGATTTTATTGATGAACTGCCAAAGTGCATTTTAGTTTTAAAGCTTTTCTTTTTTGCTCAACTTCATCCTTGTCGTGCATAGAACAACGTGATGTCGCACCTGGACAGCTCTAGGACCACCCATGATTTTAGGGTCTGATTGGTTGGCTACCAAAAGTTACCATAAAGTTTTGGCAAGAAGAAGTTGCCAAAAGTAGGACAAAAATTTTTGTCATAGATTTGGCATTCTAATTGTGAGATGTTGGCAAAGTTTGGTAGCAAACAAAATGGCAGCCAAAAAATTAGCTTGCCTAAGTTTTGGTAGCCAAAATTTGGTTATCAACCAATCAAGCTCTTAGATAGACGATTGTTATTTATTAGGCAGCAATGTTTCTAGCATATATCGTGCCAACAATCAAATTGGATAGCACACTTTTAATATTTATATGGATCCGAATATCCTCGGCAGCGACGAAGCCAGCGGTGGGGCTAGGGGGGCTTCAGCCCCCCCTACCCATCCTGAGCACGTGGAGTTCCCCTAAGTTTTCCTTTAAAATTTTATGCATATATATATTAGGTAGGAGGGGCTAAGGTTAAGAGAAGATAAAAAAATCTCTATTCTTTTATTCAGCCCCTCATAAATTTTTTTCTGGCTTCGTCACTGATCCTCGGATATGAAAATTGGATTGTTCGGATCCATCTCCAATTCAGATATCGCATTGTTCAATTGTAATTTTATCTTTTTCATTTCAACAAATAAAGATAACTTTTAGCTTATGAACAAAAATAGAATTCTTGTATGATTTATTCCTGTGTTTCAAAGAGACCCCACCCCCTTTAGAACACAGGAACGAGAAAACACGGAAATAGAAAAAAAAATACGAATATGATAGGAATGCATATGTAAACCTAAGAAACTGGAAATATAGGAATGGTGTGGAATTATGTGTTTGGTTGGTTACAGGAAAAAAAACTAAGGAACTCTAAAGATATCATGCTCTTAGAACAAATTCATGTTACTCCTTTATTCCACCTAGGTATCCTGCTCTTAGGGCTCCTCCAATAACAAGAGTTTAAGTACGGTCTCATAGATATCATCTCATTCTATATGTCCAACATGTAAGGTGTTTTTTATTCAATCCTATCAAGAGAGAGATAGAGTAGTTATATTTCTTATACATTAGCCATTAGGATACACAAAAAAAAAATAGTTCCTCTCTTCGCGCTACCTCAAAGATTTTTGACCTCTCTCTCCTCCATGTGGCACATTTAGCTTAGAGCTAATTGTTTGAGGTGCACTAGTAAAATGTCGATGGAGAGCACCTGCTTGATTAGGCGCCAACTGTAGCCATTAATTCATTGCTTGTCGTTGTTTCCTGTGCACAAGTTATTTCTCATGAGGTATAAGTGGATTCTTTTTTTCCAACTACTCCCTTTGTCTCTGAATAAATCAATTCCTAAAATTGTCTTAAGTCAAACTTTTTAACGTTTGACCAAATTTATAAAAAAAAGAAGCATTGAAATTTATGACACTAAATTAGTATATTTAGATACATCATAAACTATATTTTCATAATGTGCTCATTTGATGTCATAAATATTTATACTTTATCTATAAATTTTGATTAAACATAAAAAAGTTTGACTTAAGATAAGTCTATGAAATGATTTATTGAGGGACAAAGATAGTATTTTCCTATGAAACCATAGGAAAAAGAATTTTTCCTTTAGGAGCCGTTTGGTTGATCGAATCGATTCTGATTCTCCCAAGAATCATTTGAAACGACACCAAATGGGTTACGAGCGAAACGTTTCAGCCAAGAAATATTTCATATATTTTGCCAGGCCTCCTGAATCGTCTAGTGTGGTTTCACACCGATTCTTTTCTGTTTCTCTTCCCTCCCGTATTTGCTAATGATTTTATTTTTTTACTTATAATCATTTTTTAGTGCAATAAAATATAAGGGATTCAAGTTTGTCCTATGTCAAATTATATTAAGTTTGACCAAATTTATAAAGAAAAGTATTAACATCTACCATATCAAAGAGGTATATGGAAAAAATACATTTCATAATGTATCCAATTAAGCTAATTTGAAGTCACACGTATTTCTCTTCTTTTCTATAAACTTGATCAAAGTTACTATGGTTTGACTTTAGACAAAATTGGATCTTTTGTATTTTAGGATAGAGGGAGTATTTAAGTTGTTCTTTGCCTAAAAAATATATTTTTTGAAACATATTTTTATTGATATAATTTTTAAGAAAAATCTTATTAATCAGAATCTAGCATATTTGGATTCATCTCCTAAAACACTTTTGCGAGAATCTGTACCAAATACGCTTTAGGCCCTATTTGGATACAAAGTATTTTTGAAGTACCGGAGAAATACTATGGTTTTATAAAACACTTTGGTTTTTAAAAGCTACTAGGTGTTTGGATACAACAAATCTTATAGTATCAAAAACCATGGTTTTGTCAAAACTTTAGTCTTTTTAGAGTTTTAGAAACTCCACTCATGATTTTTTTTTTCTAAACCACGGTTTTGTGTGTCTTTAGCTTATAAAACCACAGTTTTGTGTTACTACAGTTTTCAAAAACCGCATCACCCCCTTAGGCCCCGTTCGCTTCCTGGGGAATGGCCTCCAGGAATAGTTCCGGCTGGATCGTTAGTTTATGATTGTATAAGATTTCATCAGCGGGAATGAATCCTTGCGTCATCCTGTCCCAAACGAACGAGGCCTTAGTCTTCCTATGACCTATTCCTATATATAAATCAAAGGATGCTACAAGAACTAAATCCTTACGGATTTTTTTTTTGTATTTCTCCTCCACTCCAAAGGGGCCGTAGCTAAAACTCAACAAGTAATACTGTGATGTAATCTTGTCTTATGCTGCGGCTGCGGTGGTGTGGTGGTAAAAGAACACGGATATATGGTTCGATAAGTTCTGCCAGCGATGCCATCTACTGGATTGCGCGCCCATTCACAGGTACATGGTACTCCTACTCCTCTCCTACATTGGCACGTGAAGCCAAGCCAAGCCCCTGCCATAGTGCCATGCAAATGTGCCATGCCCATCATTCCTATGCTGGCGGTAGGTAGGTAGAGTAGTTTCATCTCGTCTCGTCGGGATGAAAACGGATCGGATACGGACGGATATCATCGAGATTACATTTGTTTTTATATTTCTGTCTGGATTCGAATTCGAATACGGATAGTGTCAACTATGTCGGATATGATACGATTGGATATCGACATCATAAATATGCGATTTAAGTATTCAGATACGGATATGGTATCGGATGTTGGATATCCGGACTTGGATACAGACAGATCTCAACCCCTCTAAACGGATTCGGTTTTGAATACGGTCAGAAAATATCCGTACCGTTTTCATCCTTACTCGTGACCCAGTGCCATCCGTATGCACGTACTCGTATTCATTGTGCTCACGTGTACGCCGTGAGCCCCTCAACCAAGATGCATACGGCATGCATGGCCATGCTGCAGGATTAGAAAGAACTTGTGCACTGTGTGTGTGGTCGCAGTGACGAGCTAGTGCGTGGCGCTGGCTGGATCACTACTGGAAACACAAATTGTTTTGTGGGTGAAATATTTTTCTATGCGTTTTTTCGGTACACACAGAAAAATTACAATTTTTCTGTCGGTTTCAAAATACCCCGACAGAAAATACGAAAACCCACATAATAATTGTATGATTTTTCTGTGCGTGACAATACACACACGGAAAAAATAAGCACTCACAGAAAAACTCAATTTATTCTGTCGGTGCTTTAAAAACGCACAGAAAAAATATTGCCCGCACAGAAAAATATATGCACGCGATAAATAAAAAAACAAAGACCTAACCCTAACCCGCCGGCCGCCGCACGCACGCACTCGCGCCTGCTCGGCCCTCCTCTCCCTGCCCCCGCTCCCTCTCACTGCCTCCCGCCGGCGACCGGCCCCAGCCCCTCCCCTCCTTTGCTCCCGCCGGCGGCCGGCCCCGGCCCCTCCCCTCCTTGCCCCGCGCCGCCCCGGCCCCTCCCCTCCTCTCCTTCCGCCGGCGGCCGGCCCCGGCCCCTCCCCTCCTTGCCCCGCGCCAGATCCGCCACGTCGCCCCGGATCCGCCGCCTCCTCTCCTCCTGCCGGCGGCTGGCCCTGGCCCCTCCCCTCCTTGCCCCGCGCCGCCCTGGATCCGCCCACGGTGGCCGTCCCCGACCAGAGCGCAGCGCGGCTGGGCTCCGCCGGTGGCCGGCGCCGTGCCTGCTCACTGGTGCTGCCTCCTCCCGTTGGTCCGCGTCGGTTCTTGTGCTCCACGAAACCCTAGCCTGCGGGTAACAATTCATGGAAAACTATCATATTTACGTTGACAAAAAATGTGCTAGGTATGCCTTGTTAGCTGCTAGGCTTTTGCTTGCATAGTTGCATCTGTTTAAAATTATGTTACACAGATTTTCATCTTGTTAAGTTGATAGTCTAGCATTGCATTTCAAGATTTAGACACAAGGAGGAGGCTTGAAAGCTGCAGTGGTCCATATGCAGAGTCATAGGCAACATTGGAACCCTCAATTGCCTTTTCAATTCAAGGTAAAGCTCTTCCAAAATGGCTGCGAGGCTAGACCATGCTGAGATAGATGGTGTGTGAGATGTATACTTACTATTCCATTGTTTATTAGTAGTTTTGTAACAGTGAGATGAGCAACTGTTGTACTGCCCTGTGAAGCTAATCTGCTCGGTGTGACCTCAGTGTTAATCCTTGTTTCAAACTAGCAACACTGTTTCTTGCTTTCACAATGTGCTAATTGCTCAACACCTATTGCTTGCCTTAGGTTGCTTCTTGAACGGAAATTAGTGATATATACTGATATTATTTGATTAAAAAACAGAAGGTGTGTGAGGGTGACTAATTGATGATAACATGTTTGTACTTATTCCAGTGCCTTCTTCTATCCCCGAGGTCAGGCTTAGGCTCAGGCAGGCAGTGGGCAGGTGGAGTCAGCCTGTCGTCGTCTATTTTTGACATAAGTGTTGACTCCATTCATGATGAACTATTGATTTGTGTATTATTTGAATGAAACCTTGTTGGTCATGCACAGAAAGTACTGTATGAAAAATATATATTTTAATATGTTGTTGTTACTGTTTTAAAATAATTTTTTTTGTGTGTTCAACTCTTTTTTTCTATGAGGCTGGCTACACAGAAATATATTTTTTAATCTGGGCGAAATGAATTTTGCTGTGAGTTTACCTAGACCGATAGAAAAAAACGTATTTTTCTGTGCGTTTATGCGTTTATTTCTGTGTGGATTAACACACAGAAAAATTAGTTTTAATCTGGGCGAACATAATTTTTCTGTGCGTGTGAGACCCACAGAAAAATTGTTTCTGACGGTGAATCCACCGAAAAATTCGATTTTTCTGTCATTATATTTCTATGGGTATTTTTCTGAGGGTACATCGTCAGAAAAATATTTTTCTGACGGTATTCGCATTTTTCTGTGTGTTTTCGCACCCACACAAAAAAGCGAGATTCCAGTAGTGGATAGTTGGCATACTTGCTAACCTCGTTCAGTTCCGGCACCTCTTTGATAATTAGTATGGGGAGTAGTTGAGTTATTACTTTTCTTAGTTATTATCAGCAGATTGTTTTAGATGATACCAAGTTTAAATGGTTATTTCTTGAAAAAAATGTAAAATGAGAAAAGAGTTAAGGATCCAGAATACCTTATATTTTGGTATAAATTTTGAACTATGGGTTCCATATATTTCGCGACGGTGGGAGTATTCTAGTAATTTTGATCAAGTTAACATGTTAACAAAATGGTATGTTACCATGCTAAGTAGCTATATAACCATGTTAGCTTAATATGAAATGATAGTTTTCCCCCAAATCATATAGTAGCATGCGCATACACAAAATACACACAAGCACTCACCCTATGAACACATGACACACACTCTAGCAATCTACTCGTATAAGAGTATCTTTGAAAGATTGAGCAGGTAGATCTAAAGATTGAGAAAATCAAGCACCAATGCCAAATCAATGACTTACATAAGTGGATAAGCTCTACCAAAAAAAAACCTAACCAACCAAGCTACGCTCAAATTTCTATGTCGCTGCTTTTCATATAAGGCCCTGTTTAGTTTCTAAATTTTTTTGCCTCCTACAGTAAAAGAGTATGTTTGGACACATGCATGGAATACTAAATATAGACCAAAAAAAACTAATTGCACAGTTCTCGGCGAAATCGCGAGACGAATCTTTTAAGCCTAATTAGTCCATGAAAAGCCTTAAGTGCTACAGTAACCCACATGTGCTAATGACCGATTAATTAGTATCATTAGATTCGTCTCGCAGTTTCCTGATGGGTTCTGTAATTTGTTTTTTTTATTAGTATCCAAAACCCCCTCCCGACATCCTTCCAACATATCCGACGTGACACCCAAAAAATTTCACGTACACAACTAAACACACCCTAAGCTCCATAGCCAAACTACATCCCAATTTTCTATCCACAGGCCTTGGACAAGACAACCCTCTCTAGCGGCGGCGTCAAGCATGTGCGAAGGTGCGCATGACATGAGGGACCATGGCGCCGCTGCCGGAGGCCTGCCGCACATAGAAGTGACCGGCCATCTCCAACTAGCAGCGTTGCCAGGAATGTTCGCCCCAAGCCGTAAAGCATATTAGAGGTGGATTCCATGCTCTTACAAAGTCAAGTAGACACTGCACATATAAATCACATTCCTAATGGATAGTTTCTTCAAAATTAAAATTTGTCCAATCAATTGTCTTTTTTATAGTATAATCTACCAATCATATGTCTGTGTATCTTGGTTGTCGTGTAGACATAGTTTCATATATAAGAAACCATATTCTTCTCTTTTGTCTTTAGCTATAATGTCACATCAATATTTTTTTTAGTTAGCACCGTAGCTCAGCTGGTTGGGTTCCTTGTGGTGGAACCTACCCACTAGGGTTCAAGTTCCTGACTTCACACGGGTGCTCGCATTTTTCTGGATTTAGCAGTGCTATTCTTTCAGTGGTAGGCGACGTGCCTGTCGACAGCAAGGCGCCTGTGGTGACTTCGTCAATCTCGAAATTTGCCGGTTCAACTTAGTTCTTCGGAGGTGCTCATAGGGTAGAGTGTGCGAGCGTGCATTCATAGGGGTGAGTTGGGGCTCGTGTATGTGAGCGTCTGTGTCTGTAACTGGGTCTCGCAAAAAAAAAACAATCTAGTTTTCGCCTGGAGTGCTTGATAACTCTTTTTTTTTTATTACGGAAACTATAATTCTAAATTTCCGGATAAAACCCATGCCTTTTTGCCTCACGATGCACCGGTGCACGACATACTCCAATTTTTCTAACGGTCGGGGCCCTCCTTCCACACCAAGATATATTATCTCTTTTTTTATTACACAAACCTACTGCGGGCATATATCCCTGTCCGAATTAGAATGAGAACCGCTAACGTCTGGACGTCTAGCCAGACGCCCATGTCTGCACCCCAATGCGCCCATACGGGCCCCACGCCACCCGGACCGCAGGCGCCACCTACTCGACCTACAACATGCGGAGACCGGTCGTGTCTCGTACGCTTTCCACGCGCATGCAAGCGAGGACATTACGTGCCCGCTCGGCGGCGCCCCATCAACTGCAGCAGGTGGTCTCATTGCAACATGTGCAACACCAGATCTATTTTTGTAACATCTAGATGAAGCACTTGCAACATACATTCTTTACAGTTAAAACACTTGCAACATATATTTTAAACACTTGCAAAACACTTGAAAACACTTGAAAGCCATTGTAAATGCATGCAACATCCAGATCTAGTTTTGCAACATATAGATAAAACACTTGCAACATACGTATGAAACACTTAAAATATACGCTTGCAACAAGCATGTTATGCAACATTTAGATATACTTCTGCAACATACAGATAAAACACTTGAAACATACGTCTGAAAATAACTGAAACACTTAAAATATATACTTGCAACATGCGTATATAGCCATTGCAACATAGACAATATCCAAATGAAACACTTGAAAACATATTTCTAAAACAGCTGAAAACATTTGAAATACGACGTCGTCGAAGGCTACCTAGTGGGGAACTATGGTAGCCAACAAGGGGCGCTCGAGTGCAGTGGAGAGGGAGGATGGCATCAGGCAAGCACCTGGGCATGGTGAAGAACGCCGTGCCGGAGCAGTCGCCGTGGACCACACTGCGTCGCCTCGAAGAACTCGGCGACGAGTGGTGAGTGGTAGTGGGGAGATATCGGGCGCGGTGCAGCACGCCGCCGCGTTTCGGCTGCCGGCAACGCGGTCGCGGTGGAGCACACCGTGGCGGTGCGGGCAAGATGGCGATTCGAGAGTAGGTTTGAGAATGGATGCAGGTGCAACAGTGATTCGAGAGGAAAGTCACAGAGGTTTTTTTTTAATCAACGCGAGATGGGTGCGTCTGTGCGGATAGCAGTGTTGGGCCCATCACGTGGGTGTCGTGGCCTACCGACGCACCTCCGGATGAAACGGACGCGGTACCCACATTATTTCCGAATCAGAATTCAGAAGAGATGATCGTCGACCAAGGAAGGATTAAGGAAGGAGGTTAGCTGGTTTGACAATGGCACCGTAGCATGTGCATCATCTGTACTAATCACGCGTCGCTGTACGACTGTGTACAACTAATCCCCAACCAGGCAGCCACTATTATATCTATATACTATAGTGATGAATTATATTAATTGTGCGCGTACCGCATGGTACATAGTACATGTACATGCATGATGTCCGTCCGATGTCCCTTTTTCCGTAGGACTAGGAGGGCAGAGTAGCTGTTTTCTTGTCACCTCCCGGCTCACGTGAAGAAGCTTTGCTTTGCTTTGCTTTGCAACTGTAGCAAGCATCTCCGTCCGGTTCTCCCTACCTCAACCATCCCATAAAACTGTCGTATCGAGGACATATATGTTTTTTTTCTTGCTCCAGCTTTCCTAATACATCTCCTTTTTTTTTGTGACCATCAATATTTTTCATCATCTCCCCTCAAAGAAAGGAAGAGATACAACTCTCCCAAAATCATGGGGACCATCTCAACTACCATTTTTGAGCCATATTTTCTCTTACACTCCTATGGGATCCACCTTTCATATGAGTATTGGGGAAGATATCCTGCAACAACTGCCTCAATTAATCTATAAAGTGATATTGGGTTACCCCAATATCATTTTATTAGAGAAGTTGTATTGGGGAACTGCTGGAGATGCTCTAACGCGTGAGTGATGAGGTGAGACTGAGACATGGTCACATGGTGAGAGAGACTCTCCACTGCTTGCTGTAGAGTACCCAAGTACCTTGCTCCTAATCGTGGGAATTATCTGGTCCATTGGGCTTAGCCACTTTGAAAATATATCACCCACTGTAGTTCTGATAACACTCCACCGATGCTTATGCGTAGTTCATAGGATCGACATTAACTAACTATAATAGATAACGAGAGCTTCTACTAGTAAATAAGCACTAAAATAAATTCATCAAGATCCAAACAATTTCAAGCTATGCACCGTAAGATAGAGCATGACTTAAAAAAAATCTAAAACTAGTTTCTTAATTTTTCTGAGGTAAATCAATTTTCTTATTAATTTTCTAAGATTAATCTAGATTTTAGCATTGTCAATTGTGTTATTTTTTCATGTAAAAATATTTGAAAATTTTTCAAACATTTATTTTGATGGATTTTTTTATATTTTGTTTAAAATTATTTCTAGTCCGATTTATCTAACTGAACTTTGCACTTAGTCTTCTCTTCTCTTCTGATGTGGTACCACATCAGCAAAACCACTATTAAAACTACTCATTAAAACCACCCAGGCTGTAAAAACAAAAAGTTTAAAGAGATAAAAAAACTAGTTTTGTAGTTTAGAGAATGGCCGTAATAGTTGAGGGAGTTTTTTGTTTCCAAGGGAAGCTGAGGGAGGTAATTCGGTAGTTTTTTTTTTTGAATGGTAATTCGGTAGCTTCTGCCGTGGATCTCCTGACTGACTGACTTGCAAGGCCGAAGCCCACGTAACTACGGCCCAATTTCCCATCCACCGGCCCAGCCCACTGTCACAAAAATTCCCCATCCCTCGGACAAGACAACCCTCTCTAGTGGCGTTGGCGGCGGCGAGCAGGTGCGAGCGCACGGCGGCAGGGACCATGGCGCCGCCGCCGGAGCCCCGCCGCCCGTACAAGCGACCGGCCATCTCCGACCAGCAGCGCCGCCGGGAGCTCGCCCTCCAGGCGCAGTCCTCCCGGCGCGCCGACGCCCAGGCGCGCGCCCGCGCCCTCGCCACTTCCCTCCTCACCACCCAGGCCCCTGCCGCAGCCACCAGTCGCCACGAGGAGGAGGAGTACGACGAGCATGAGGAGGAGGAGCACGAGCACGAGCTCACCATCGCTGGCGTCGCGGCGGCGGCCGCCGCCTCCAGGCTCCGCGGCCCCGACGCGCGCCGGTGGTTCGCGCGTCAGATCATGCTTCCCGAGTGGATGGTCGACGCCCCGCCCCACCTCGCCACCGACTGGTCCGTTCTCACCTCTCGTTCTTCCTAATCGACCTATCTGCATATGTGAATTTGTTGTTTTCATTCATTCAATCCTGTAGTGTTCGCTTGCTGCTCTATTATCCCCCAAAGGTGCCTCCTTTCCTCACTTGCCCACTAACATTCAATTCAATGCTAGTTCAATTGTGGTCAGCAAACACCCCAGTTCTATCTTCGCATAATGTTGTAGTACTACTGGGTTTTAAAATTACCAGGGTTTATTGACAATAAATATAGGAGTTAAATATAGGAGTTCAATTCAATGCACCAGGGTTTATTGGAAATATATATAGGAGTTCAATTGTGGTCAGCAAACACCCCAGTTCTGTCTTCGCATAATGTCGTAGTACTACTGCGTTTTAAAATTACCAGGTTTTATTGACAATATAGGAGGATTGACACTGCTGTTCCCCCCCACCCCCCCCCTTTCTACATAGGCATGTTTTTGCCCGACCTTCTGGCAAACGATGTTTGGTTGTGTCATCCAATGGCATGACGATCAGCAGGGTTCGTAACGGGTCCATCCTTCATCGTTTCCCTTCGGCACTACCGAACGGATCAAAGAGAGATATTTCTGGCCCAGCGAGCTCGTACTCCATTCTCGATTGCATTTTTCATGAGGTACCCTAAACAAACAGATTCATTTTCCATTTGCTGCAAGTTTCTTGATTCTAAACTTATTTGTTTCCTTTACTCTGTTTCTAATGTTCGATTGTGTTTGTGGTGCAGCCTGATGAGACATACTATATCATTGATATGATCTGTTGGCGAGGCTATTCGCTCTATGACTGCACTGCTGAGTTCAGGTTTTTCTGGGTCAACTCTAAGATTGCAGAAACTTCTGCTGGTGATCCTCCATCAACATACCATAGATATAGATTCAGTGCACTCCCTGTATACGATTGCACTCTTGAGGGTCTCCAAGCAGCATACTCGGGCAGCATGCCCTATGTCAAAGATGGCTTGCTGTTCTACAACAAGTAAAATCCTTATCGTCTTTCTTTTAATATGTTCTAGCAAATCATGTCCACATATATGTTTGTTAACTTCATTCATCAATTGAGGATTCACAATATTTTTTTCTTATCAGGCATGCACATTATCAAGCTGGGATTACTCCTCTTGCCCTGGTATGGAAAGACGAGACTTGTAGCCAATATGTTATTGATACGGACAAGAAGGGAGAAATACCAAGTGAACAACATGTATGTCTGTGTCCTATTGTTTGAGCTATATTATTGCCAACACATTTGAGTATTTGACCATTCTCTTAACAAAAAGAAAAGAATAAGATACATGAAGTATTGCATGTCCCTTACTACTGTTTTATAATTAATAATTTTATTGCATTTGTTTCTTCATGTGCTATCAGCTTGTGTTGGAGCTGCTAGAAGATGGAAGGGTAGTTACTTCTGACGATCCTCCTGTTGCATTTGGCAGCTTGGACAGTGCATTCATACAGAAGGTATTGCTTTGAAATGCATCTTATTCCTATAAATATGAGTAATTATTACATGGACTCATGCACCTTAGTGTTTTCCCATGTTTATAAGGGTGTACATAAACTTCAGTTTGGCATCTGACAGCACCTTCCACATATTGCTCGAAGCTTTGTGTTGTTGACATTAGTGCATGATTATGTTGATAGTTTGTCCTTATCAATAGATTTAGCTCACTTCATGCTCTTATGCTATGTGTGTAGTGATTAATGAATTATTGGTACACTCAGTCTGCACACTAGAAGTTTTAAATTTCTTTGCAATTTGTCTGCCTCCATGATCCATGAACCTGTCTGTTTTCTGTATCTGAGAATGTTTGGATCATTAAACTTAATCTTATATGATATGATTCTACAGTCAAACCTACGACCAGGGAATCTTCTCCGCTTTGCAGTTAGAGATGAAAGTGTGAAACTTGTGGATGGAAAGATGCAGATCGGTCAGCTGCAGTTTGTTGGAAAGCCAAACCGTGCTCGTGCTTTTGCTGACAGCCATTCAAAAGTAAGTTCTGACATGAGAGCGCATTAGTACTCCAAACAATTTCCTATCCATCACATCTACTTATGTTTTCCATTTGTATCTTCAGGTTTTGTTCCAGTATGCAGCAAGGCATGTTCCTCTGAGAATTGAGGATCTGGTTGCCTCCATTCAATCAAACAATATGGAGCTTGAATCCACTGATGTTGAAATGCAAGATTAAGGTGAGGGAATACCATCCATGTCTTTTCATGTTTGTGAATTCTTCCGTTGATTGTTTGTTGTCTTCGGCAATTTCTCTTTTCGAGGTTTTCGTCCATCTGTGATAGGAATCTTTCATAATAGTATACATGTGCTGATATTTCCTGTTTGATTGGATTCAGGAAGGGGACTTTGTTATCAATTGAAACTTTTGCAACGGATGAATGACAATGCAAAGCTAGCATGTAAAGAGATGCAAATGCGACTAAAGGTCTGTCTCGCTCCTGTTTGTGTGTTGTGGAGCTATTCACTCGACGTGGGTCCATTTTCTAGCATTACCCACTACATGAACACATCCTAGAATCACCCAACACATAGATCACTTTACAACACATTTGAGCGCAAGGATTTTGGTGAAATATGTATATTTTTTTTTATTTCTGGTTGTACCAAGCCACATTCAAGGTCTTGAAAGCATTTTGTCTTGTTCACTGTTTACTTGTATGAATTTTGAAATTTGTTTGTTTCCATCTGTAAATAATGATTTCTGCATGTGACAGGTTGAAGATGCAGGCTTTCATGTCAGGATTTCAGCAAATGTCGTGATTGTCTGAAACCCATGTTTTGAAGGAGTACCTCAAGGCCTGTAAAAGGTTTAGACAACGAATGAGTTTTTGGACAGATGAACATTCTGAGCATTGTCATCCACGTGGATGTGACTGATATATATATAGTGCAACTCAATGGGTGAAATGGCTGAAAATTGCCGGAAGGAAAAAAATGTTGTATCTACATATTGGATTTCTCCGTATTTGATGATCCTCGTTCCCAACGGGGACATAAATCCTAATACACGAATCTAATTGTCTAACATATTGTCCTTTTTTATTATTATTTAGCAAATCAATGTAGTAGCTGCGAGCTTCTCTCTTGGATGTTTATTGCAGACACTAAAAGGACGCGTTAGCAGTCAGGCGTATATATAATTTGTATATATTATAGAATCTTTATATGCAACAATGAATCGAAGACGATATTAGCTGATAGGTTTTATGTAAAAAATCCCACAAGTGCTTTCTAAAATGAGCCTACAGGCTTCTCTGCTACCACTAGGATGAAGCTAAATTCAGTCATATAGATAGATATGTATATGTATGTCGGCAGCCATTTGTAAATGAAGCCAAGTTCAGCAAGAGTTGGGCTGTCAATGAATGAACCAGTGTAAATTATCCATGATATCTGATAAAATGCGTTCCGGATGAATCATCCATCATACAGTATATAAATCCAGTCAATCAGTTGCTCCAGCATTCGAAGCAGCCATGACCGGGAGTTATCCAAAAGTATATGAATCCAGTCAGTAAGTTGCTCGAGCATTTGAAGCAGCCATGGGCCAAAATTAGGCCAATTCAAACATTCAAAATACTCACCTCACCGGACAGTGCTGATGGAGGGCCACGACGCAGTCCAACCGCATCTTATCTGAACCGTTCTAAAAGAAGAAGAAGAAACTCACCTCACCACAGCGCCGCGACGGCGCGCCGCCTCGGCCATGGCGCTCTCCACCGCGCTTCCCTCTCCACCACGCCTCCCTCTCCATTGTGTCTCCGCTCCGCCAGCCGGCATCTCCTCCGCGCCAGAGCACGACAGCTCGTCTTCCTCCCTCTCCACCGCGCCTCCCACTTGACGCGGGCTTCTTCGACGTACGGACCGGTCGCAGCCTTCTCCACGAGACCTGCCGTGGCCTTCTCCACCGGAGCAGCGAGCTCCGCGCCACCGGCGAGCTCTACACCAGTGAACTCCACGCGTCGATGAGCCTCCATTCCCAAGGAGCAAGGCGATGTTGCGATGAAAGTGCATGTTGCAAACATATGTTTCAAGTGTTATAAATGTTTCAGAGGTATGTTGCAAGTGTTTGATATGGATATTGCAAAAGTATATCGAGATGTTGCATATGTTGCTAGTGTTTTATAGGCATATTGCAAGTGTTTGTTTAAAGTGTTTCATTTGTTTCAAACGTATGTTGCAAGCGTGACATTGCATATGTTTCACACATGTTGCAAGGGTATGTTCCAAATATTTTAGTTGTTTCATTGTTATGTTGCAGTAAATATTTTCATGTTGCAAGTGTTTTATGTGGATGTTGCATATGTTTCACAAATATGTTGTAAGTGTATGTTCCAAATGTTTCATCTGCTTCAGACTTATGTTGCATTCAAGTGTTTCATGTTGCAAGTGTTTCGTGTTTCAGAGGTATGTTCAAAGAGTCACGGGGGCACGGCCTGAGCGCAGGGGGAAGGGGCGCGGCGAGCCGAGGGCCGGCAGATTGGGGCGCACGGCGCCCCTAGGGTCCTAAGGACGGAGCGTGCTCGTCCTCATCTAGACTCCTGGGCCCCGCCCGCGCGGAGAGAGGAGGGGGTCAGAGGGAAGGAGTGGTGGGCGTAGCCGGGGTGCGTGTGCGGAGCGAGCGAGGCGGACGGGAGCGGGGCGAGGCAGATGGGGGACGGACATGCGCCTGCAGCAGCGATACAGAGCAACGGCAGGCACGGACGGGAGGGCTGGGCAGCAGCGTATGTGGGCGTCCGGACATGTTCATCTGCTCCGGACGTTCGGGTGCTAGTAAGTCTTTTTTTTTCCGATCACATGGAGGGTAACCGGACGTAAAATGATGTTTGGAGCAAGTTCCCCTTTTTTCTTGCCGATGTTTAATTACTAGCAGTAGCTTGCTGATCCAAGTCACAGCAGCCTCGTATGCCTCACAATGTCACGGCACTCAGGCTCTTAAGAATTCCCGCCTCTAACTTAGACAAGCAAAGTTTCTCACGTCTATGAATTTTGTTCTGAGTTGATGATGTCCATTTGCCACGCTGTTGCAATTGGTATGCACATGAACTTATTTGTTTGAATTAGGACCCAGATCGATCGCATGTTTAGGGTGCGTTTGGGAGCGCTCCATGGAGCAGATTCTCGAAGAGAATCACTCTCCGGCTGCCAAACGGTTTTTTTTAGAGTGAAGTGATTCTCTGCTGATTCTGTGAAGTGATTCTCTGAAATGAACTAAGAGGCTGAGAGCTGAAAAAAGTAGCTTCTCCTGATTCTGTGAAGTGATTCTCCATAATGATTTTAAGAGTTCATGCTAAAGAATTAAAGAGAATCATTTTTAGCCCCAGAATCACTTCACTAGAGAATCAGGGAGCACAGCTGGAGAATCAGAGAGCATAGCTCTGCCAAACGGACCCTTAGGGTCTGTTCAATTCTTTCGGAATGGAGCAAGGAATTATTCTAGCTTATCAACATTATGTAAATTAGTGAAGCATTCCAACCGGGAATCGTTTCTGGTCTTCATTCCTGATTATCTGAACAAGCCCTTAGATTGATCCTATCCCAGAGCCTGTAAAAACCTTGGAGACTCATGATGTAAATGGACCTTTCCAGAATTAATAAAAGTGCAAACTCTGTTTAAAAAAAAGTCACAGCAGCCTCGCATGAATCACAATGTCACGGGACTCAGGCTCTTAAGAATTCCTCCCTATAACTCAATAAACGTTCATTCATTCTAGTTACTAGAATGCACGGGCACACAAGGAATGAACAAGAGAGCATATATACACACAGAATTTCAGCTGCAATATATACAACATACCAGCGGCGGACCCAGAAAATATTTTAGGGAGGCTGAACAACACTGTTGTTCGATCTTAAGTCTCAGCCCCCCTATACTATAGAACTTTGCCTAAAAATTCATGTGGGCTCCACAGGGGTTCCACTGCTCCGAGATGGATAGGAGGGGCAGGGGGGTCAGTCCCCCTATACTATAGAACTTTGCCTAAAAATTCATGGAGGCTCCACAGGAGTTCCACTGCTCCGAGATGGGTAGGAGGGGCAGGGGAGGCTTGAGAACACCCCCCTCCCCCCCTGTATCCGTTTTCCAGCAGCACCAGCCTTCTCCAAATCCAATGTTTCATATACATACAAGCTACATTCTCTGCTTTGGCCTAGCCCATGCATATGCGTGAATCGTGATGTATATGTAAGATGTAACCTCCCATGTTATCTAGTTCTGATTTTTTTTCCTTCTAAATGCCAAATTACTACTCCATCCAATTCAAAATGTAAGTTATCTAACCATTGACATGATTTTCAACCACTTTCAATTTTTATAAAAGTATATTATTTATATAGAGAAAATTATACATTATAAAAAATCCGTTTTCTGATGAATTAATTTGACATAAACATTCCGGTTCTGCTGATATATACGATAGGCCATAATAGAGTCTACAACACATACTATGATTTTTCAAAAAAGAAAAAGATCAGACCATCATCGACTCGGCCCCGAGTAAGGGCTTGTTTTGGAACACAAGAAATTTTATGTTCCTATATTTTTTCTGTGAAATTGAATTAGTATCTATAAATTTTTTATATAATTCTTGTGAAATTCTGGTGATCCAAATATGCCCTATAATGTAACAGCAGGCGCCCAGTACCTAGTCACCTAGGTAGCCATGTCACGAGTAGTCAGCTAGTGCCTAATGCAGGCTCGATAGAATGCTTTCGACCGTGTCGTGTATCGAGGTGTACACTGTGGCCTCTTTGATACCCAATACCGCCGGTATACCCGCCCCATCCATGGGTGGCGTGAGGCCCGTGGGAGCGGCAACCCCCTCCATTCCGCGTTGCCGTTTGGATATCCATCTCGCTAAAAAGGACCCATGCCTTGTCAGCCCGTTCACCTTCGATCCACGGGGAAATAAAAAATAGAAAAGTCTACATAACCCCATAACTATTCAGGGTGGATTACTTCACCCCAAACTATAAATCTGAATTTTCTAACCCTATGAGCTTTTTAAACCCCCCTCCCCCCAAGCGGTTATAGTAATTTTTTTACTATAATCCGGATTTCATACTCATTGGATCATCTATGCTTTATCTAAAACCGCTTGGGGGTTTTAGAAAGTTTAGGGGTAGAAAATCTAGTTTTATAGTTTGGGGGTAAAGTAGTTCACCCTAAATAGTTAAGGGGGTTATGTAGACTTTTTCCAATAAAAAATCATCTCCCGAGTCGTGTTTCTATCTCCCTGTCGCCTCTTCGCCTCGCTCGCAAATTTTTTGATATTTAACCCCGAATTCGCACGCCCCTCAACATTTAACCCCTAATTCGCAGACCTTTTGAAATATAACCCTGGACGCGCGTATTGTTTTGATATTTATGATTTTCGAGGTTTTATCTCTTTTAGTAATTCTAGGAGCCTCTTTTCACTATTTGGGGTACCTTAAAAAGACCATAATACCCCTCCCTCTAATCTGGTGGCCTCCCTCCTCTATCACTGACGCGCGGGCCCCACATATCATCTTCTTCTTCCTCCTCTTGCCATCTTCCATTGTTGAGCAGCATCCGCCGTTGTCGATGGCGAGCAGCAGCAGCAGGGGGAGCTACGCCGTCGCGGCCTGCTTCACCCGCCGGCCATTGGAGAGCATAGAGGCGACCTGCAGTTTGGGGGTGCAGTGGCCCCAAACCATAGTGCAAGCTGACGGGGCGGAAGAGTCCAGAGGAGGAGGCGTAGCAGCAGCGAGGGCTGGCCGACGGCGGGCGGCAGTAGGCGAACGACACCCCTCCCAGGTCGCGCGCGGTGGTGCCAACTCCTGACTCGCGTGGGTCAGGATATGGAGAGGGAGGAAACAATGATGCGAGCGACTTGATTTTAGGGAAGGGTACTCTGGTCTTTTTCGGTGTCCTTAATAGTGAAAATGGATGGCTAGAATTAATAAAAGGAAGAAATCCTCAAAAAACCTAAATATCAAAGCAATTCGCGTGCATAGAGTTATATTTCAAAAGGCCTGCGAATTGGGGGTTAAATGTTGAGGGGCTCGTGAATAAAGGGTTAAATATCAAAATTTCTCCTCGCTCGCTCGTTTTGTCGACTGCCTCAACTCGCAAAGGATGGAGAGGCATGGCGGCTAGGGTTTGACCACCGCCACTTCTAGTCTCATGCACCACTCGTCCCCATCTCCCACCGGCCCCGACTCCCTTTGTACCAGTAGCAGTGCGCACTCCATCCTCCCCGAAAGAAACGCCAGTGCCCCTCCGCTCACCGTCCGACCCCCTTCATACCAGCAACGCCGCTTCTCCATCAGCCAGGAAGCAGCGCCGCACACTCCATCCACTCAGAAGAAACGCCGCTCCCCTCCCCTTACCATCCTCCGACCTTATCCGAGGTAAAAAGCACAATCCTTGTGCTGCGTATTCTTGTTTGTGAGCTACTGATCTATTTCCCCATTCAAATTAAAGGGCCTGGTAGTGCTTTCTTTGCTTGTTTGATGTTCTTAGCCCTAGCATGTACTTGTGAGTTTGGATCTGGCAAGAGTGATAGGATTTATAAGACCTCTAGGTGTAGATCTAGCGAGTGAAACTTAACTTAGACAAAGAACTTGTCGATGTACCTCCCAAAACGCAGTCGCGGCCATGGCGCCACAACAACGTGGCCTCGAGTGTCAGAGTAGAGGTAGCTGTGCAGTGGAGGCGCAATCCAGTGTCGGCGACAAAAACGGTGGCGCTTCCCGTAGCTCACAGCGTGCCTATTCATAGCGCTACGCGATGGGGGCCCACTAGCAAGGAAAATGGCTGAACTCCCCCGATCAGGGCGTGAGTCAGGGTCCGAGTCGGTCGTTGGACCAAGTCGGGTGGAGATCAATCTAACATTCTCCCTCTTGATCTCACCTTATGACTTAAAACTTAGTTCACTTTGTCTTTTCCCCCATTCCATCACAAATTAGTGTATAGAGCATGCCTCGTCATAACAGTTAGTACTGTTAGACTAACAGCTACAATACACCTTTCTGTTTTGAAACAGATTCTCAACTAGGCCCTTAGTATCTAGAAATCATAGGCTTTCCCATAAACCCATGTCAACTGTGTGTTTTCTGAACGCACTGGGTGGTAAGCCTTTGGTAAGCGGATCTGCAAGTACTTACTCGGTACTTATATGCTCAATGCTTTCAAAATGATTCTAGATTTTTTTCCTTTACAACATATAACTTAATGTCAATGTGTTTGGCAGCACACTTGACCTATTGTCATAGGAGTGATTTGTTTTAAAGTGTTATTGCTATTGTCTACCATTATTAATTCCGGGTACAAAATTTCCTTAACCACTTTTGCCTGTCCCTGAAGCCTCATACCAAGCTATACTATGGTATGCGTCATTGATGATACCACGACTGTTTCTTTGGAGCTTTTCCACAATAATACTCCAACTACAAGTGTTAGCAACTACTGTGAATTTCACTACACATCTCGCCAAGGTTTAACATTTGTACCCACAACCATTTGAGAGTACTTGTTCTTTCTTATTCAGCATGAGGCCCATAATACTTTACAAAATTGCAAGACATTCTTAACTCTATTCTAGTATCTATATCTGGACTGGACTTCTATCAAAACATCTCGGATACGTGAGCTACGTTAGGGTAAGTTCTTACTTGTACACTGATTAAGCTTCCAACAGCTAAAGCATATGGAACCATGTTTATTTGATCGATCTTATATTGGTTCCTGTAACACTGAAGGTTCCTAAATCTATTACCCTTGACTTTAGGAGCAGTCATAGGTTTATCCGCATGCATACTTTATTTCTTTAGAATCTTTTCTAAGTATACCTTTGCGATAGTCCTAATACCCCTTTTCTTCTATCTTGGTGAATTTTAATTTCTAGAACCAATGATGCTTCACCAAGATCATTCATATTCAAACTTGAGGACAAGAACTTCTTCTCTAATGGTAGATTAACTTCACTACTAGTGAGAAGGATGTCATCTATACACAGGATGTGGAAAAATAAATTTTCCATTCTTGAACTTCGCATAAACGCTATTGTCCTCCTCATTTTCTTTAAACCCAAACTTTTTTATTGTTTCATCAACTTCAAATACTACTATCGAGTGACTTGTTTTAACCCATAAATAAATTTCTACAGGCAGCATCCCATAAGTTCTTTTGCTTCCACGACAAAACCTTTGGGTTATGCCATGTAAATGTTTTCATACAAATCCCCATTGAGGAATGTCGTCTTCATATCCATCTGATGTAACTCTAAATCGTAATGTGCCACTAACGCCATTATAATTATAAAAGAATCCTTGCATGAGACTGAAGAGAAAACTCTCATCATAATCTATTCATTCTCTTTGCGTAAAGTCTTTTGCTACAAGTCGTGCTTTATATCTTTCCACATTTCCTTTGGAGTAACATTTTGTCTTGTAGACTCATTTATAGTCTACTGTTTTGGCTCCATTGAGAATTTCTTCTAAGTCCCAAACATCGTTGGTATTCATCAAATTCATTTTAGCTTCCATAGCTTCTTGCCATTTAGATGAGTAAACGCTTCTCATGGCTTCTTCAAATGAGGTGGGATCACCCTCTATTTGAATTTCTTCACTAACATAGACTTCATAGTCATCAGAAAAAAAACTAGTTTTCTAATTCTTTGAGACCTTCTGGGGCCTCAGCTACTGACACTTTCATATAGGGCTGTTGTTGCTCTTCATTTCCAAGAGACAATTGATTCTATAGGCTCCTGTATTACAAGATCCTTGTTTACGTTATTCATCTTTTTTTAAAGAGCTAACAACAGGTGTTGTGTAAGTCATACAACATTAACAGATATTGAGAAATTCATTGTTTTTTGAATCACTGAAGTGGGCACATAGTCCCGCTTCTCTTCAAGTCATATGTCTCTACATACCATGCTCCCACAGATCATCCCATCTTCTATAAAGATAATGTATCTTCAAATTTCTTTTTTTTGGGTTTAATCTGTTAAAACCTCATATGGCGCTTTAAGCACCACCTTAACAACTTTAAGGCTCGTCCAGTATGAATTCTAGCTGACTACGCTATCTTCCTATAGGAACTGCAAAAGGTCCCAAAATTTAGCTATTTCTCTGCTTAGGGGTATCGTTATTATGATCAACGGTCACATTCATCAGCATCTTTATCTCACTCTTAATGAAGAGTAGTCACATTCATCAACATCTTTATCTCATCTTTCTTAATTATATCTTTTCTCTTACTCTTAATTGATCTCACAATTCTCCCCCTCGAAATATGACATGGGCTTCACTGCCATAATTTCGAGAACTATTTAGAAAACCTGTGAACGAGGAGACACTTATAACTTACTTCATTCACATGATTATATCATGCAAACAAAGTTATTTCTTAATCCGTATAGGAGTACACTTTCCTCATTCCACTTTAAGAACTCAACGAGGTCTTTTATTAGTAGTACTTTTGCAAGTCACGCTTGCATTTTTTCCTTATATTTTGGTTAGTATTGACCATGACAGTGTATTTCTATTGTGCCATGGTCAATACTAGGATAGCATAAGAGCTACCCAAACTTCTCTCGCTATGTGGGATATAAAAACATATGAGTCATTATAAAACTTATTCCACCATGTAGGATTGACTAGCATAAGTACAATGCCAAACTTCTCTCCAAGCGGGATAAATCTATATACAAACACGCATGCTTAACCCAACATTGATCAAATTAGACATGTATGTTATTTATTGCAACTCTTATCATAATGATGGAAAAATATATACTATTTACTGTAACAAAAACTTAGTCATGACGACTAAAACATTCACTTATACTTTATTTTCTAATAAAATCTTCCCGTTGGTTCCAATTTAATCAGAAAATTAGCAAACTAACAAAAAATAGTTCTGAACTGACTTAACTCAAGCCTTTTCATTCACATAGCCCAGCATTGCAGCCTGTTGACTTGCAGCCGAGTGATCTCGTTGGTTAAAATTAAACATACAAGGTGCTTCTGCATCAATTCTATATCACCGTTGGGCAGAAAATAGAATTAATGCATAAAATTCATAAATTAACTTAAAGGACATATAACTACTCTTCAAAATTAAACTTTTCCATTGGTTCAAATTTAATTAGAAGATAATCAACATCATTACAACGGAAACATGATAATAAAATACATTCTATTAGTTCAGGAGCATTTCTTCGTCTTTATCTACTCTCTAAAAAATTGACCACGTTAGTGTAAAATTTATCAGAGATTTAAACTTCAAACTTAAACTCATTATAATATTGTTATCATCAATGTTGCACAAAAAAATAACAATATCATAATTAAACTTAAACAAATCAGACTACTCATAATTTACTGAATAAATATAACTGCTCTTCAAATTAAATCCTCTTGTTGGTTCGAATCTAATGAGAAGATAATAATCATTAACTTTATAGCGGAAATATGAAAAATATAATTTATCTATTTTTAGAAGCATTTCACTGTACTTATCTACTCTCTGAACAATTTATTCCGTTGGTTCAAAATTGAATAGACGTGAAAAACTAATCTAAATTCATCAAAATTTGCTTCTAAAAATAACAAACCTTGAAACAGGTTCTTTTGTTCATTTTGGCCCAACCGAGAAAAAGCTGGCCCGGAGCCCATGTCGCCCGCGCGCCTGCTCGTGCGGTCCAACGCGCTACCCATACTAGAAACCGGCCCATGGTCTATTCGCACACTGCGTGTTTCCGCATCCCAGGCCACAACCTGGGCCTGGGCCGAAATTCTTCTCTCCTGCCTGGGTCATATTCGGTCCAAGCGCTGCGAGCCATCGATCGTGATCCGATGGTCGTGCGCGAGACTCGGAGGAACAAAACCCTGATGCCTGCTTTCTCCCCTGAACCCTGAACTCATTTTCACCCTCCCCCCTCTCTCTTCGCCGTAGAGGCGACATCGACGGCGGTCACGTTGGCCATCGGCGCCGGTGAGGAAAAGCGTCGCCAGAGCAATTCCGGCTACCCTTCCTCTTCTTCTTTCTCGCTCTCCTTCTCTTCTGTCCTAGTCCCGCAGCCATGGCGAGTAGATCTAGGGGAACAGATATGGCTGCTCATGGCGACCAGGCAGGCATGGCGACGCCGCTGCGGGGCCCCTCGCCAGCGCGCTCGCTCACCCAAGGCTGAGCGCGCCATCGTCGAGCGGCCTTGTGGCGACGCCCTTGACTCCCGAGCCCGATGCGGAGGCCGCGTGGTGGTGTGACCGACCGGCGCCGGTGATTCAGGTGCTCTTCCCGCACAACGTCGGAGCGACGCCAACGGTGACAACTGCGATAGGTAAGCCCCTCGGTAGGCCCCTGTCCTCTCCGTCCGTCTTCTAGGGTTAGGGTTATGGTTTAACTCGACTGGATTTGTTTGTTCCGATTCATCTCCTTCTAAATGCTAAAACTTAGACTAGCCCAAACTAGATTCGCACACCAACCTTGCTCTGATACCATTGATAGGATTTATAGGACCTCTAGATGTAGATCTAGCGGGTGAAACTTAACTTAGACAAAGAACTTGTCGATGTACCTCCCAAAGCGCAGTCGTGGCCATGGCGCCGCAGCGACGTGGCCTCGAGTGTTGGAGTAGAGGTAGCTGTGCAGTGGACGTGCGATCCAGTGTCGGCGGCGAAAACGGTGGTGCTTCCCGTCACTCACAGCGCGCCCTCTCGATCAGACTAGGGTTAGGACGTCGGTGGGGCGTTGGTAGCTACGGTGAACCTCGTATCTCGAGCCCCAGCCCCCACCTCCTATTTATAGCGCTGCGCAACAGGGGCCCACTAGCTAGGAGAACGGCTGAGCGCCTCTGATCAGGGCACGAGTCAGGGTCTGACTCGGTCGTTGGACCGAGCCGGGTGGAGATCAATCTAACAAAGAGCCCCCTAAACCCGTATAGTTTCTATTGATTTTTTTATTTGAAGAAATATGTACCGCTGCTCCCCACCCTGCTAGGTGTGAGGAACACAATCCAATAATTATCTGGAAGTTTGAAGCAGAGGCTTACTGTAATTTGTTTAACCTGAAGATCTAACAAATGTATGAAGCCTTCCTCTATTACCTGATTGTCTGCTTTACATTGTTACCTCTCTTCGATTACTAGTACTTGCTCAGTTACACATACTTCATGCATTCTTCGTGCAATCCCCCACAACTACTACACATACATACCATACGGATACGGCACCATCTTTTTTTTCTTTCTGCAATCTGTTGTGCAGCCTAGCTTGACCGAACCTACTGCTATTGTCAGAGTCAGTTTCACGTGTAGTTTGGAAAAGCCTAGCTCTTTTTTTTCTTTCTGCAATCTGTTATGCAGTAGAGCTGAACGTAGCTCTTGGTTTCATTATATCAGAAGAGTAATCTGATAATGTTTCTTAATCATTGCGCCTGCTCAGTGTGTTTGCTTGTTCGTTCTCTATGTGATCCCTCTAGTTTGGTTATACTAGTGTCAAGAAACTGAGAAAGCTTGGCTCTCATCATATTGATAGCTGCTGTAGAGTTTTTGCAAAAGTACAATTGTCAATCTTAACCATTAGCTGTTTGTTTGTTGATGCAGGTTTGAGGGTGCAGCCTTGGCTGAAAATGAAACTATCTCCAGCCTCGCCGAGGCCGGCAATGTCCTGGAAAACAGGGGGATCAATTCTGTTCAAGGGATCAATCAGGTTCAATTTTATCTAGACGAGCGGACATCCCTTGTAGCTGCAACAATAGTCAAGGCGAGGACCCATCCCGGAAGGCTCGGATTCAGGTTGGTAAACCCTGAACTCATGGACTGCAAGTTTCAAACAAATGCCGAGCTAGACGAGGCCTACGATCGGATGTTCACAGAGTGCATGAATGAGTGTGACCAACAGCTAATCCCTCTGGAAGCCCACATCGCCGAACTGAAGAGACTGTTGGCCTAGCCTGACAACGAGATTGAAAATACCGGAACCGATATTATGCAGAGGAACCGAGGATTGCAGCAGGTGCTATATCTCCATCCACTGGTATATCTCTCTTTTCATCCTCTCCCCTCTTTTCTAAATCGTTTTTCAGTTTGTGTTTTTTTTCAGTTCTCTCTTTTTCTGAATATTATTTTTCCCAGTTTCCATTGTATCCTGAGTACGAGTATCATCCCCCTCCGCAACCGCGAATACCATACCAACAAGCATACACCATTGATGAAGAAAGAGATGATGCAAGATCTCGAGACCGCCGTGCTCAGAGAGCGTGGTGGCGTACCAACCTTACTCTGCTGGAGACTAAGAAAAGGATCTTGGAAGGGAAAAGAATAGACCTGGAGAGAGGGCTGAAGTCTGAATTGAAGAAAGCTTTGGAGAGTCAATCTGACCTGGGGGTCGGTTATACCAACTACCATTTTCGCCATTGATAGGTAAGCCTTTCTGTGTTTCTTCTTAGATCTGTTGGTCTTCAATCTTCACTACTTAGAATCAAATCGAATGCGGGTCGTCCTTTTGTTTTAAACTGGTGATTCAGTTCTCATGATGAAGTGGTAGTGGTAGTGTGTTTGTGTGTGTGTGTGTGTGGGGGGGGGGGGGGGTCTATGTATGATTCTCTCTTTTTCTATGAATACAATGATTGGAGAAAAAAAAAGAATCAAATCGAATGGATGGATGGATGGAAGGATGAATTGGGTGGCGATTCTTTGGCATGGTTGCTGCTTTCGATTGAATCATTTTTTGGATTACGGCCTGCAGATTTTAGGATATTTATGTATATGATTATTTGATTTGAGTGATATAAAACACTATGAATTTTAGTATTAGGGCCTGCGGATCCACTTATTTATCTGTCAGTATGATATTTGAGTGATTATGGAGTGGACTCATTTTTCAAGGTGATTCAAAAATATCAGTTGAGATGGTAGAATACTCGTTGCGTGAATTGTGGGATACATTGAACTGGATGAATGAGTTGGAACTTTATCTTTGTTTATCATCCTGTGCAATTAGAAAATAGCTTCATCCTTTTTTGTGATTATATATCCTTTGTATCTTTTATGTAAGACCTTAATTTTGTCAAAAAAAGGTGTTTTTGCTGAAGATTTGATGTAGTCTCTCCTTTGTAGCCATGTAATTTAAGAAGCTGATAGGTAGGTATAGACTTTCACGCTATTCTGGCATGTATATTGCATTTGTGCTGTTATTGTGCTCCAGCACACATGATGGTTGGGCCCATCATTGTGTCTCATTCAATTTGTGTTTAGCCATCTCTGTTTTTTTTAGAGGCAACTCTATTTAGTTTAATTAGTGTCCGTTTTGTTCTCAAACAAGCCTAATATCCTTTGTTGCCGTGAAAAAAAAACAAGCTATTATTTTCTGGGCATGTGTATGTGCAGGCAAATATGTTCTTTACTGTGCATGCAGTGTTTATATCATTGACTTAAATCTGCTCATGATGTGGACATGCCTTTGTTATTAGTTCGCCCATGCTTGCAGAATTAGTACCGCTACCTGTGATTTAGTTCTAGTTTTCAGTTTAGAGAGAAAAATAAAGTACTAACATGTACTTTATTATAAATACATAATAAGTAGGCTAATATCTTAGCTTGTTTCTATTTGCAACTTTCAGATAATGGGCTCTAGGAAGGAGAAAATTGTACGAAGGTAGATTGCTCCAAAGGTAATATTCTTGCTTTAGAATTTCTTTAAAAAGTTGGATGTTCGCTGGTTATAGGGACATAGGTGCTGTTAATTAGTGTTAGGACGACGAGCATCGGGACGGGGAGTAGTTTTGTTGGGATAAACTTATACTGGAACATAGCATCTTATCCCTGGATGTGATAAGATTTGGGGACGGGAGCAGTTTCGGCTGTAATATTATTCATATACAATAGTCTCAAATTTAGAGTGTGTAATAAGGAGTACAGTTTCAACTGAATATTCAGCATCTCATTTTTTAGTGTGTTAAAAATTTCTATTGTGTGTTCTCCACCAAAATGAAGAAAGAACCTTTTTTCGATCAAGACAGAAACTTTTACCCTGTTTTGCATGTGCCACTATTCTAGAAGTGTTTTAGCAGCAGTTGTTTGATACAGCCTTTCAGCATGTTGGAACCTGAAAGGAGTCTTGAGTCCTTGAATCTTTCTGTAGTCACTTTTTTCTTCTAGTGACATGCAACTAATCAATTGAGTGAGCATATAACTAGATATTTTGGGTCTGATTGTATGAACATTCATGTGGCATATCTAAGATGGTTATTAGCATATTTTTGTTGGCAATTTTAAGCTGCCTTCAAGTAGCATATCTAAGATGGCTATGAGCATATTTTTGTTGGCAATTAACAGCATCCGATGCAGGGCGGATTCAACGGTGGGGCAGGGGGAAGGCTCGAGCATCCCCTACCGATACCGGAGCAGTGGAGCCCCCTGGAGCCCCCATGAATTTTTAGGCAAAGTTCTATAGTGTAGGTGGGGCTGAGGCTTAAGATTGACAAGCAGTCGGAGGTATGTGAAGGATCAGCCCCCCCTAAAATTTTTCCTGGATCCGCCGCTGATCCGATGCTAGCATAAATGTCACATTGCATCGACTAATAGTGTTTTTTCTCATCCAATTACAGTGTTGATTCTATATATATGTTCTAGCCTGCTGGTGCTAGTTGTGAGAGATTGTAGTTGTAATGGATTTATGCCTATACGCTAAAAAATTCTCTTTGGTTATGTAGTAGGATTAATACAACTTGTAGTTTTGTCGTAAACCTATAGAGTCTTGTATGTTTTCTTGGGTTGCTTAACACATTCATCTAAAGCCATGTCACACCCAATTTTAAGGATAAAATTGAATGCATAAAGCTCATGTGTGCCCAGGGATCAATCAACACATAAGTCGACAAATTAAATAAAGTATCATCACGGTGTATCTTACAACACGATTAATAACTACACATAGTCTTACACAACACAGCGCAAAATAAAATGATAACTCTCTCGTGGAACTCCATCACAGGGAAGGTCAACTGGTTGACCACAAGCCTAATAATCCTCAGGAAACTCCTCATACACGTTGTCATCTGTTACCCATTCGGGATTTTTATCCAAAAATAGAAAGTAAACAAGCGTAAGTACTTCCCGTACTTAACAAGATAACATGGGGTTATGTAGCTCAAAAAGGATGACACTGGTTTACTACAGTTAGCACTTTTAGTAAGTCAAGATTTTATTATCAAGTTATGCTTAAGCTCCCATTTATACCCACATAATCAGATATCAAAATCATTTGCATCATATTATCATCGTATACCATCATATATGAACCACAATGAATAACCAATTATTCTGTGAGTTTTCTGGGCCGCTCGTGACCGTGAGCACGGCTATTATAATAGTTTGTAACCCTCTACAGAGGTGGTGCACATTCACCGCGAGTCGTGATTCCCATATGCCCGGGTTAATTACTCCCATATCACTGTCAAGGTGAGCGGGCAGGGTACACTATGAAGCCATTTCATAGGTTTCTCTAACAAGTTAGGGCCGCTAGGTTTCCTTGGTAGGCAGATGTAGGAACGCCCTTTCCTATGGCACATATCCATCGCGGCTATACACATAGGAACAGAGGTAGCCCTATACCCAACGTGGCAAGCCCCTTTTGTGCCATAAAGGTAACCTCTAACAAGCTAGAAAAGATCCTATTACTGAGCTAAAGTCAGAGCCATATGACTCTCACGGTTGCACTGTCAGTCCCAGCTTTTGCCGACAGATAAGTCCTTATGGAGGGCCGGGAGCAACATGATCAAAAGTCATTTGCACCTTCGCCCTATGGATCAGTTGTTATAAAGCATATTTTACTTTTAGTTCCATAGAACCATTAACCATTGCATAGATCATGTTCAGTTAGAGCGCTAGCAATCTACCCATATGCAATTAACCCATAGGAGTCAAGGAAACATGTCATCCAATAACTAGGATGTCCTTATGGTTATCAAATTTAGACACATGCACATGAGTGAATGATTAAAGTGAATAGGACATCTAGGTAGGCCCATGCTATACTTGCCTTGGTTAGCAAACTCCTGCTGATCCTGCTAGTCGTCAAAGTACTCCTGGTCACCAACATTCTCCTCACCGTCTGAACACGACTAACACGGCAACATACAACATTCCAGGAGCTTTCATGCAAAGCAAACAATACTACAGTTAGAACAGTACACTAGCAGTATAGAAAACAAATTAAAATGTTTATGAAAAGAATCTACGTCTCGCTACGATCACGGCAACGCGAAGTTCACGAAAAACGGAGCTAATACGCGAAAGTTATGATTTAAACGGGATTTCCTATAGCAATTTATTTAATTAAATCTAACCATGAAATTTAAAAGTTGCAAACATGATTAACAGTGGTACTAACACGTAGATTATGAAATTAGAAAACTAACGCAATTTGAACGGGTCAATTCAGAGCTAAAACGAAGTTTTTATGAGCAAAACAAATATAGTGGCATTTCTATAAATACTGAAAACGTATTTTGGACTAAAACAGTATACTTTACATTTTCAAAATGAGAAAGCGTACTCGGGGAACGTGCTTTGGACTGCAGGTTAGGACTTAGAAAAACTCAGGGTCTCTTAAGCAAAACTGCCAGGGCGAAAGGGTATCGGCCATCGGTGGCCGTTGGATCAAGAATGGACGGCTCGGATTAGAGACGGGAAGAGAGAGAAAGGGAGGCGCCGGCTAGAACAGTGCGGCAGCGGCGGCGCTCCATGGCCGGCGGTGAGGTGGTCACCGGTGTGCGTGGAACTCGGCCCACAGGCCACGGTTCGAAGAATCAAGGGCACCAGGAGAAAGAGGGGGAGCAGGGGAACTCGGCCAGGCCGACGCGGCGGCTAGAGGACGTGGCCGAGGCGACGGTCGCCATGGCCGGCGACATGAAGCTATCGGGTGCACGCGAATAGGGCTCAAACGGCCATGAAACATGAAATTGAGAGCACGGGGGGAAAGGAGGGGAGCAAGGGGTCTCACCGCAGAGCAAAACAGGGACGGAGGTGGCTCGTGGACGGCGGTTTGCGCGGAGGGGCGGACGGCGGATCGCGGCGCTCCTCTGTGCGGTGGTTATGGCTTCCTCTGCGCCTAGCGAATGCGAAGAAGGAGCGAGGAGGCAGTAGGGGTGCGCGCGGGGGTCACGGCTCGCTTTTAAATGACACCGAGGAGCGGGCGACGTGCCCATGTCGCGAGGAGCGGGCATGGGGCGGCGGTTCTGGCTAACGCGCATGGTGCGGTTGCGGGAGGAGGGGGACGGCGTGCTAGGCCGGGCAGGCCGAGGCAGTTGCGGCCGAGCTGGGCCAGCCCACGAAGGGAAGAGGGAAGGGTGAGCGGGCCACGGGGAGCTAGACCAGCAGGCCGAAATGAGAGAGGGGAGGGAGTGAGAAGGATTTTGCCTTTTCTTTTTCCAAATAGATTTTCCAAACTCATTTTCAATTTGAATTTGAATTCAATTCAAATTTTAGTCAAAGCTAATCATTACAAAAACAAATGTGCAGTAGCATGAATGCATCAACATGTTTCTATCCTTATATTTACTTTTAATTTCATAAAAATATTATTTCCTAAATTTGAAAATGCACATATAATTGCATAATTAAATCAATTTTTTCTTACTTCTAAAGACTGAAATTTTTGGGTGTTATAATTCTACCCCCCTTAAGATGAATCTTGTCCTCGAGATTCGGGTGATTGCTTACTCAAATAGTTGGGGATAAGACTTTCTCAGATCCTCTTCTCTTTCTCAAGTAGCCTCATCCTCTGAATATCGATTACATTGCACCTTGCACATCTTTATAGTTTGGCTTCTTGTAACTCTTTCTGTAGTTTCCAAGATCTTTATCGGATACTCTTCATATGTAAGATCTTCCTTAACAGTAAGATCTTCCAAAGGAATCTGCTCTTCTGGTACTCTCAAGCACTTTTTCAATTGAGAAACATGGAACACATCATGCACACCTGATAAACTTTCAGGCAGTTCCAATTGATAGGGCACTTCTCCACGTCTCTCTATAATCCGGAAAGGTCCAATATACCTCAGTGCTAGCTTACCCTTCATATTGAATCTTCTCACACTTCTCATTGGTGACACCTTTAGGTACACATAATCACCAACTTCGAAAGTCAGCTCTTTTCTGCGAGTATCAGCGTAACTCTTCTGTCAGGACTGAGCCACTCTCAAGTTGTCTCTAATCATTCTCACTTGTTCTTCTACGTCTCTAAGGACATCAGGTCCAAACACTTGAGTTTAACCAGCGTTCTACATTTACGTCCATACAACGCCTCAAAAGGTGCTATTTTGAGACTCTTCTGGTAACTGTTGTTGTACGAGAACTCTGCGTATGGCATACTCTTATCCCAACTATTACCATAATGTAGTGCACAAGCTCTCAACATATCTTCCAAAATCTGGTTAATCCTTTTAGTCTGTCCATTAGTTTGTGGGTGGTAAGCAGAACTGAAATTTAACTTTGTCTCTAAAGATCTATGTACTTTCTGCCAGAATTGCGATGTAAACTAAGTGCCTCTATCCGACACAATTTTCTTGGGAACACCATATAAGCACACTATTCTTTCCATGTACAACTCTGCTAGCCTTGGACCCGTATAGGTAGTCTTGACTGGTAAAAAGTGAGCAACCTTGGTGAGTCGATCCACTATTACCCATATTGAATCATAACCTCTTTGAGTGCGAGGCATACCTACGATAAAATCTATACCAACTTCTTCCCATTTCCATTCAAGAATCTTCATTGGTTGTAACAACCCTATAGGTCTTTGATGCTCAGCTTTCACTCTTTGACAAGTGTCACACAAAGCCACATACTCTACCATATCTCTCTTCAAGCCATACCACTAATACTTCTCCTTGAGATCCAAATACATCTTGGTACTTCCGGGATGTATGGAATAGGCAGATTCATGTGCCTCTTGTAGAATTGCATCACGGATAGCCTTCACTTTAGGTACACATATCCTTTTCCTGAACCAAAGAGTACCATTCTCATCCATCCTGAATCTTGGTGCCTTTCCAAGCACTACATTCTCCGCTATCTCTTTTAGTTTCTCATCCTCCAATTGACCTTTGCGTATCTCTTGCTCTAATGTAGGCTCTATCACCAATTCCATTGCATTAGTGACAAGACTCAAGTTGAGATACTCCATTTTAGCACACAACTCTACTAACATAAATGCCATTCCAAGTCCATTAGCATAACACTTCCTGCTAAGTGCATCAGTTACGACATTTGCCTTTCCCGGATGATAATGCACTTCCAAATCATAGTCTTTGATCAATTCTAACCAACGATGTTGTCTCAGATTCAGATCTGATTGGGTAAAGATATACTTCAAACTCTTGTGATCTATATAGATATCACTCTTATGCCCAATTAGATAATGTCTCAAGATTTTCAAAGCATGAACCACAGCTGCCAATTCCAAGTCATGAGTAGGGTAATTCAACTCATGTTTCCTCAATTGTCTAGATGCATATGCCACCACTCTTCCTTCTTGCATAAGCACACATCCAAGGCCCAAACGGGATGCATCACAATATATAGAGAAGTTCTTGCTTAAGTCGGGCAAAATCAATACTAGAGTTGTAGTCAATCTCTTCTTTAGCTCATCAAAGTTTGCCTGGCATTTATCCAACCATACATATTTAGCATTATTTTCCAACAGAGCTATCATAGGCTTAGCAAGTTTGGAAAAACCTTCAATGAATCTCCTGTAGTATCCAGCCAATCCCAAAAAACTACGGACCTCACTTACATTGGTTGGTGGTTTCCAATTCAATACATCTTGCACTTTGCCTGGATCCACTGCTATTCCACCATTGGAGACAACATGACCCAGAAAACAGACCTCCTTCAACCAAAACTCACACTTGCTCCGCTTAGCGTACAACTTATGTTCTCTAAGCTTTTGTAAGACCAACCTTATATGTTCAGCATGTTCTTCTTCAGTCTTGGAGAATATTAGTATGTCATCAATGAATACCACCACAAATTTATCAAAAAACTCCATGAACACCTTATTCATCAGATATATAAAGTATGCAGGTGCATTGGTCAATCCAAAAGACATAATGGTATACTCATACAAGCCATACCGTATAGTGAATGCTATCTTGGGTATGTCCGAGTTTCAAATCTTAAGCTGATGATAACCTGAGCGTAGATCAATCTTGGAGAACACATAGGCTCCTCTCAACTGATCAAACAAATCATCAATCCTAGGCAAAGGGTATTTATTCTTGATTGTAACCTCATTAAGTGAATGGTAATCCACACACATCCGTTGACTACCATTCTTCTTATCCACAAAGATCACAGGTGCCCCCCATGGGGAAGAACTGAGGCATATGAAACCTTTTTCTTGCAACTCTTTTAGTTGTTTCTTAAGCTCTTCTAATTCATTAACCCCCATTCTATATGGACGTTTAGCTATTGGTATAGTTCCAGGTAATAATTAAATAATGAATTCAATGTCTCAGTCAGGTGGCATACCTGGAAAGTCATCGGGGAAGACATCCAGGAACTCCTCCACAACATGATCTTGTTTATGGGTATCACCATCCAGCTGGTTCACTGTGGCTGTAGGCTGAGCTTGCACTATCACTTCTACACAGATTCTATTTTCATTGAGTGATGTCACAACCACAGATTTCTCCTGACACTGAATCACTACCCGGTGTTGTTTCATCCAATCCATTCCCAGAATAAGATCAATTCCCGCTGTTCTCAACACAATAGGTTTCACTTTGAAGTCTACCCCCTTAAGGAAATGCTAGTTGAGGGACTCCAATAAGAAGCAGGCATACTACCTCCTAGTGAATTTACTAGGATGGGGTTTTTCATGGCACACAAGGGTATGCTATGCATCCTAACAAAAGCTTGGGAAATAAATGAATGTGAAGCACCGGAATCAAAAAGTATTATAGCAGAGATAGAGTTGACACTGAACATACCCAACATGACCTTGGGCGTCTCCTGAGCTGCATCAGATGACACATAGTTCACCTTCGCAGTGTGAGGTGGTCGGGCATTGAACTTCTGATTGCTAGTCTGGTTCTGAGGAGTCTGCTGGTTCTGCTTCTTTGGACACTGATGAGCATAGTTACCTACTTCTCCACAGCGGTAGCATGCATTGGGGTTATTGGGTGCACCACTCTTCACAGGTGCATTGTTGGGCATTCCCTGGCGTGTTGCCGGATTGTCGGTCCGTTGCGGGGGACGCTGATTACCATACTGTTACTGGTACTGAGGGCATTGCTGGAACTGGTTACGCTGAGGATACTGACCACAGTTTCCCTAGTTAGATGGTCCTTGATTCCTCTACTGAAAACCCTGCTGGGGATAGGCACGTGGGCGGGTGTTGCTTCCAGAAGCTTGCCCTTGAAGCCTCCTCTCCTTGGCTTCCATCTCTTTGCGCTTATCATCAATCACAATAGCGTGGTTCACCAAGGACTAAAAGTTAGGGTAGGTGTTGGACATCAGCTGGAGCTGCAGGCCATCATAAAGTCCCTTGAGGAAATGATGTTGCTTCTCCTTATCCTCAACTACATCATTTGGAGCATAACGTGACAGTTGAGCAAACTTGTCATGATACTCCACCACAGTCATGGATCCTTGCTTAAGGGATCTGAATTCCTCTTGCTTCAATTCCACCAGTCCATCGGGGATATGATATGACCAAAAGTTATCCTTGAATTCTTGCCAGGTGATAGCAAGAGCATTGTTGGGGCGTCCATATCAGAAAGAATCCCACCAATCCTGAGCTGCTCCCTAGAGTTGACCAGAAGCATACAACACCTTCTCAAGATCATTGCATTGTGCTATGTTAAGTTGCTTCTCCACAGCACGCAACCAATCATCTGCCTCCATAGGGTCTGAGGCATGGGTTAACACTGGTGGGCAACCCTTCATAAACTCTCCACGCTTATCTCTGACTTGAACAGGCGGTGGTCCTCTTGCAGGTTCGTTATCCAAGCGTTGCATCATAGCTTGCATCAATTGCGCTTGCATTCCCATCAATTGTTCTATAGTCACTGGTGGAGGTGGTGGTGGATTTATGAGAGCATCACGTCCACGAACACGGCCTCTGCCTCTTCCTCCTCTTGCGGCCATCTACTTTCCAACAAATGCGCAAAATTTTAGAGATTTCCAATTTATAGAGAGCTTATAAAGATAAGGAACAATGCTGAAAATTTTTTGGACAAGATTCAAATACAGCAGTTCAGTAAATCTGTTATAACTCAAGTTTTATAGGTCCAACAGAGGTGTACCAAGAACGGTTGGAAAGCTTAGGAGATCAGCTACAACTTTTATTTAGATCACTTTTACAGATTCTGACATACACATGGTCATAAATAGAGCTAAACCAAATCTATTCTGGGTTCCAGTCAGCGTAGGAACATCAACTTGTTACAGCTAGATATCACAAACCTGAATAGATATTGATGTGATTCTAGAGACATTGGAAAGGTACAAAAGTCTAGATATCTCCACAAAAATTTCAGAATTTTTGACAGCCCAGATTTCGAGATACAAAATAAAGATCACAGGCTGCTCTAGAAAACAGTACAGCAGAGATAAGATAAAGCAAACTCATCTACATTAAGAACATCATCTAAACTTAAGGTTCAAACCTAAGGAAATTGTGGACATGCCCACAAACCTCCAGCAATCAAACAAACTCCAAATCATCCAAGTTCACAATTAAAATATCTAATCATTAAAGTTCATAAGACCAAATAAGACTAGACATGACTCACGAACTAGCAACGTTGTAACATTAAGCAAGGCACCTAACACCTATGGGGCGGTGTCAACCATGATGAACGACCGGCGCTTCTTCTTGTAGATCAGTGGCTGCCCAAGTTGAGCACGTAGTTTATCAACTTGCTTTTGGAGACGTCTCTCGGCCCTCTGTGATGCACGCAGCTCTCCCTTGACTTCTTCATCCACCCCCTACATGGCATGGACATGCTGCACTATTGCTTCCAGGGTTGGATCACTTTCTGGTGGTGCCAAGACCTACCAAACACCCTCATGATCATTGTGAGGAAGGAACCTAAAATGATCCTCCTTCATGGCCTCAAAACGACAACCATGGTAGTAGATGTAGGCGTCCTGCGCCGCATCTTCCATGCCATCCAATGCATGGGCCCTCCTGGTAGTGGTACGGTGGACAGTCTCCACCTCATGTCCATTCTTTATGTCATTCCAAGCAGTGACAACCAGCTCTACCTTCCAAAAGGTTGCCTCCAAAGGATGCTGGTACTCTGCACAATGATAGCTGATAGAGGCGTGTAGATTAGGATAGTAGTCATCCAGCACATGTGTACGGAGGGTGCGGTAGTAGGTCATCTCTGAAGCTGGCTTGAAGTAGTACTTGCACTTCTAGCCTACCTCCTCATCCACCATAGGGATAGCTGGGGATGGCACAGGTGTAGGTGAAGTAGCTGATGACTCCTCTGGGGTAGCTACAACAGGATAGATGGGTGCATCCACTAGAGTAGGGGCAGGTGCAGGTGTCGGGGTAGCCATCTCCTCATCATCGGAGATGATCATAATCTCCTTCTCCGCCTATGGAGCACGGGGGGTGAACAAGGCACGGTAGCCTGCAGTACTAAGGCAGGCGACCTTTGGGTTATGAGACATCTATAGATTTAAAGTGAGATAGAATTATAATCAACAATTTTATATAATAGATTAAGGTATGAAAAGCATAAATGTTTTAATAAAATAACAAGAATAAGACAGTAAACATGAAACCAGAGGAGCAAAGATGCTAAAACGACCATTTATAACTAGGCTTGCATCCTACAGTCAACACGGCTTTGATACCAATTTGTCACACCCAATTTTAAGGATAAAATTGAATGCATAAAGCTCATGTGTGCCCAGGGATCAGTCACACACATAAGTCAACAAATTAAATAAAGTATCATCACGGTGTATCTTACAACACGATTAATAACTACACATAGTCTTACACAATATAGTGGAAAATAAAATGATAACTCTCTCATGGAACTCCATCACAGGGAAGGTCAACTGGTTGACCACAAGCCTAATAATCCTCAGGAAACTCCTCGTACACGTTGTCATCTGTTACCCATCCATGATTTTTATCCGAAAATAGAAAGTAAACAAGCGTAAGTACTTCCCGTACTTAACAAGATAACATGGGGTTATGTAGCTCAAAAAGGATGACACTGGTTTACTGCAGTTAACACTTTTAGTAAGTCAAGATTTTATTATCAAGTTATGCTTAAGTTCCCATTTATACCCACATAATCAGATATCAGAATCATTTGCATCATATTATCATCGTATACCATCATATATGAACCACAATGAGTAACCAATTATTCTGTGAGTTTTCCAGGCCGCTCGTGACCGTGAGCACGGCTGTTATAATAGTTTGTAACCCTCTGCAGAGGTGGTGCACATTCACCGCGAGTTGTGATTCTCATATGCCCGAGTTAATTACTCCCATGTCACTGTCAAGGTGAGCGGGCAGGGTACACTATGAAGCCATTTCATAGGTTTCTCTAACAAGTTAGGGCCGCTAGGTTTCCTTGGCAGGCAGATGTAGGAACGCCCTTTCCTATGGCACATATCCATCGCGGCTATACACATAGGAACAGAGGTAGCCCTATACCCAACGTGGCAAGCCCCTTTTGTGCCATAAAGGTAACCTCTAACAAGCTAGAAAAGATCCTATTACTGAGCTAAAGTCAGAGCCATATGACTCTCACGGTTGCACTGTCAGTCCCAGCTTTTGCCGACAGATAAGTCCTTATGGAGGGCCGGGAGCAACATGATCAAAAGTCATTTGCACCTTCGCCCTATGGATCAGTTGTTATAAAGCATATTTTACTTTTAGTTCCATAGAACCATTAACCATTGCATAGATCATGTTCAGTTAGAGCGCTAGCAATCTACCCATATGCAATTAACCCATAGGAGTCAAGGAAACATGTCATCCAATAACTAGGATGTCCTTATGGTTATCAAATTTAGACACATGCACATGAGTGAATGATTAAAGTGAATAGGACATCTAGGTAGGCCCATGCTATACTTGCCTTGGTTAGCAAACTCCTGCTGATCCTGCTAGTCGTCAAAGTACTCCTGGTCACCAACATTCTCCTCACCGTCTGAACACGACTAACACGGCAACATACAACATTCCAGGAGCTTTCATGCAAAGCAAACAATACTACAGTTAGAACAGTACACTAGCAGTATAGAAAACAAATTAAAATGTTTATGAAAAGAATCTACGTCTCGCTACGATCACGGCAACGCGAAGTTCACGAAAAACGGAGCTAATACGCGAAAGTTATGATTTAAACGGGATTTCCTATAGCAATTTATTTAATTAAATCTAACCATGAAATTTAAAAGTTGCAAACATGATTAACAGTGGTACTAACACGTAGATTATGAAATTAGAAAACTAACGCAATTTGAACGGGTCAATTCAGAGCTAAAACGAAGTTTTTATGAGCAAAACAAATATAGTGGCATTTCTATAAATACTGAAAACGTATTTTGGACTAAAACAGTATACTTTACATTTTCAAAATGAGAAAGCGTACTCGGGGAACGTGCTTTGGACTGCAGGTTAGGACTTAGAAAAACTCAGGGTCTCTTAAGCAAAACTGCCAGGGCGAAAGGGTATCGGCCATCGGTGGCCGTTGGATCAAGAATGGACGGCTCGGATTAGAGACGGGAAGAGAGAGAAAGGGAGGCGCCGGCTAGAACAGTGCGGCAGCGGCGGCGCTCCATGGCCGGCGGCGAGGTGGTCACCGGTGTGCGTGGAACTCGGCCCACAGGCCACGGTTCGAAGAATCGAGGGCACCAGGAGAAAGAGGGGGAGCAGGGGAACTCGGCCAGGCCGACACGGCGGTCGCCATGGTCAGCGGCATGAAGCTATTGGGCGCACGCGAATAGGGCTCAAATGGCCATGAAACACGAAATTGAGAGCACGGGGGAAAGGAGGGGAGCAAGGGGTCTCACCACGGAGCAAAACAGGGATGGAGGCAGCTCAGGGAGGCGGTTCGCACGGAGGGGTGGACAGCGGATCGCGGCGCTCCTCCGTGTGGCAGTTACGGCTTCCTCTGCGCCTAGCGAACGTGAAGAAGGAGCGGGGAGGCAGCAGGGGTGCCCGCGGGGGTCACGGCTCGCTTTTAAACGAGACTGAGGAGCGGGCGACGTGCCCACGTCACGAGGAGCGAGCGCGGGGCGACAGTTCCGGCTGACGCGCGCGGTGCGGTTGCGGGAGGAGGGGGACGGCGCTGACGCGTGGGCCCGGGCTGGCAGCGGCTGAGGTCGGGCGACGGGCGTGCGGTGCTGGGCCGAGCAGGCCGAGGCAGTTGCGGCCGAGCTGGGCCGGCCCAGGAAGGGAAGTGGGGAGGGCGAGCGGGCCGCGGGGAGCTGGGCCAGCAGGCCGAAATGAGAGAGGGGAGGGAGTGAGAAGGATTTTGCCTTTTCTTTTTCCAAATAGATTTTCCAAACTCATTTTCAATTTGAATTTGAATTCAATTCAAATTTTAGTCATAGCTAATCATTACAAAAACAAATGTGCAGCAGCATGAATGCATCAACATGTTTCTATCCTTATATTTACTTTTAATTTCATAAAAATATTATTTCCTAAATTTGAAAATGCACATATAATTGCATAATTAAATCAAATTTTTCTTACTTCTAAAGACTGAAATTTTTGGGTGTCACAAGCCAACGGTGATGAGACGGTGATGAGTTGCTTTATGTTAGATAAAGTTTATCTGTTTGGTTACCCTATGAGATGAAGAGTTTGTATGCTCTGAATTCAATGGTGATGAGTAGCTTTATGTTAGATCAAAGTTCATTTGTTTGGTTGCCCTATGAGATGAAGAGTTTGTGTGCTTTGAATTAGTAAATTAATTCATCTTTTCTATCTAATGTCTATTGTACCGTTGAAAGATTATTCATGGTACTGATTTTCCATATTACAATTGTATTTTTAAAATCCTTATTTTTTTCTATATTTTCTGAATGTTTTTTGATTGGCCGGGATTTATATCCATGTGTTGCCCAAACGGTACCAGAGAATTTCACTCCGAGGGGTTTTTTGTTGCCCAGCGGGAGGGGGTGGCAATGCTCATGGAAGATAATCCCTTTGGGGAGCAAACGCCCGTGTCTTTTCCACCCCTGTATCCAAAGGAGCCCTGTACTAATGAGCAACCACATTACATCAGTGCAAGGATGAAAATGGTCGGGAATAGTCAGTAACAGCCTTTTAACTACTTTTAATTTCATATTTTTACGTGAAAACGCAAACGAAATGGAAATTCCGATTGAGAAACGGAAATGGTTATATCGGGAAATAAAAAACGAAATAATATGGTCAGAAATAATGGTTGAGAACTGATAATTATCCGGAACACTAAACAACGTGGTACTAACGACTTCATGTTTTTGGTGGCCACAAACCAACTATATATAATATATAGTACCACAAATCCACAAAGCATGAGGTATGGTAAACTTATCATCAACGCCTTTTTTTTAGAAAAATCAACTATAGAATATTTCTTTTAATTTTCATTATTTACTTTAGAATTCAAATTCTTTAAAAAAAGATGGAAAAGGGAAGAAATGCTAACGACCTGGACTCAACTGAATCTCTATTTGGTTCCTATAGATAATAGCTATCTGCTAATAGTTATATCTATTATATTGGATCCAAATAGGTACAGTTAGTAAAATAGCTAATTGTTAGCTAGACCCACTAGTAGAGAAACAACCTTTGACCCCATCTCAAAATTTGGCTTTAGTCCTGGTATTTTTCGCGCTCGGAACCAGTGTTTTCCTAAACGCTAAACGGTAAACAGTCGGTCACCTACCGTTTAGCTATTATTCGGGCTAAACGGTCAATTAAACGGGCTAAACGGTCAATTAAACGGGGTAAACGGACGATTAAACGGAAACGGACGGAAACGACACACCACCGTGTAGCGTGTACACGGCGTGTACACGGGCTACACGGCCGTGTAGGCGAACAGTGCTCGGAACTAGAGATACCTTTAGTCCCGGTTTGTAGCTCCAACTGGGACTAAAGGATGCCCAACGGCTACTGCGGCAGGCTTTTGCTGCAGGGGACCTTTAGTCCCGGTTGGAGCTACCAACTGGGACTAAAGGTTAACTTTTACTCCCGGTTGGTCCCTCCAACCGGGAGTAAAAGTCTACTCCCGGCTGGAGGCTCTGTCTGGGACTAGAAAGGGACCTTTAGTCCCGGTTTCTGTCTTCAACCGGGACTAAAGGTCCCCTCCTATATAGCCCTTGCTCCTCCCCGAGCTCGAGCCACTTCGAGCTCAGTGTTCTTGCTTCATCGCCGACCTCTCTTCTTCCTCATCACCGGTGTATCACAAGATTTGTTCCATTCCTCCATCGATTCTTCGGTTCCAAAGCTTACCAACTTTATACTCTTATGTTTCATCAGTAGCTTATTTCATTTTGTGGACTAGATATATATGAAGTTTTTTATGTTAGATTTTTTTTATTTGTAAGCCAATTAAGCTCAAAATCACTTTAAAGTTTGCGTATTTGGATGAAGGAAGGTTAAAGTAGTTATTCAAAACTAGTATTGAGTTTTCAAGCATGCATAGCACACTTCATGATTTGGAGATATAGAGAATTTTAGAGTTTTTTAATTTTATTTGTTTATAAAATGAGAAATTTATATTATATTAAAAATGAGTATAGAGAGTAGATGGCAACTGCTTCCGGGTCCTCGGTCTCTCATCGGGTTCCAAAGCGACTAAGGCCGGACCTTCCTCTCATTGCATGCGACAAGTGTGAGGAGAAGATTGTGATGGAGTATCGGGTGAGGAAGGAGTGTCCCAACAAGGGCCGTATCTTCTACAAGTGTCCGGATCGCAATATGAGTTATTTTGTCGCATTTGATGATTATGGTTAATTTATACTTATTTTCATGATGATTGTGATTACAGTTCTAATTTTTTGTTTTAATTTCAGTGGGATGGCACTAGATGTTTAGGCTGGTACTGGGAGGAAGAGTATGTTGAACACGTGCAAAACTCTCTTGCACAGGCGGCTACGGTGGCTGATGAGGCAGTGATCCTATGAAAGAAGCCCATAGATGTTGAACAAACGCATGATCTGTCTGTTTTAGTTGGGATTGGTCACGAAATCCTTATGCTACTGAAGTGCATTTTAGCTTTAGTTTTTTAGTGGTAGTTGGGATTATCTACATTGTAGCGAGACTTTCATAAATTAATACCTTGTGTGGTGGCATGCATGTCGTATAATTAACTGATTATGTTTTAGGTTTTAATATGGTATGTATGTCATGTAATGCAGATGAGCCGGCATTGGATGTACAATGCTGATCGCCACTCCCAAGAGCTCATTGAGGGCGTGCATTCTTTCTTACGTGTGGCCGAGGCAAACAAACACGATGGTTTCATGTGCTGCCCATGTGTCATATGTAAGAATTTGAAGGAATATGCTAGCTCAAGGAGTCTTCATTCACACTTGTTGAAGTCGGGTTTCATGCCAAACTATATTTGTTGGACGAAGCACGGACAAACTGGGGTTGTAATGGAAGAAGGTGAAGAAGAACATTGGGACGATGATGACATTATTGCTGAATATGGTGCCTTCAATGATACTGCAATGGGGGAAGCTGAAGAAGAGGTAGTGGCAGAAGATGAGCCCGCTGATGATCTTGGTCAGGCCATTCGTGACGCATAAAGAGAATGTGAAAGTGAAAAGGAGAAGATCAAGTTTGAGTGCATGCTAGAGGATCACAAGAAATTGCTATACCCAACTTGTGATGCGGGATAGAAAAAGTTGGGTACCACACTGGAATTGCTGCAATGGAAGGCAAAGAATGGTGTATCTGACAAGGGATTTGGGGAGTTACTAAAAATCCAAAAGAAGATGCTTCCAAAGGATAATGAATTGCCCGTCACTATGTATGAAGCAAAATAGATAGTCTGTCCTTTGGGATTAGAAATCCAGAAGATACATGCATGTCCTAATGACTGCATCCTCTACCGTGGCGAGGAGTACGAGAAGTTAGATGCATGCCCGGTATGTTATGCATCGCGGTATAAGATCAGGCGAGATGACTCTAGTGATGTTGAGGGCGAACGTTCCATGAAGAAAATCCCTGTCAAGATTATGTGGTATGCTCCTATAATACCATGCTTGAAACATCTATTTAGAAACAAAGACCATGCAAAGTTATTGCGATGGCACAAAGAAGACCATAAGGTAGACAATATGTTGAGACACCCTGCTGATGGGTCCCAGTGGAGAGCAATCGATAGAGAATTCCCAGAGTTTGCAAATGATGCAAGAAACTTAAGGTTTGCTTTAAGTACGGATGGTATGAATCATTTTGGGGAGCAGAGCAGTAGTCATAGCACTTGGCCTGTTACTCTATGTATCTACAACCTACCTCCCTGGTTATGCATGAAGCGTAAGTTTATTATGATGCCAGTGCTCATCCAAGGTCCAAGGCAACCTGGCAACGACATCGATGTGTACCTGAGTCCACTAGTTGAAGAACTTCTACTTTTGTGGAACAGACCAGGTGTATGTGTGTGGGATGAGCACAAACAGGAGCACTTTGACCTGCGAGCATTATTGTTCGTAACAATCAATGATTGGCCTGCTCTAAGTAATCTTTCGGGACAATCAAACACGGGATATAATGCATGCACGCACTGTTTCGATGACATTAAAGGTATATTCTTGAAAAAATGTCGAAAGGTCGTGTACCTTGGCCATCATCGATTTCTTCCTGCGAATCACCCCCTAAGAAAGAAAGGCAAGCATTTTAAAGGTAAGGCAGACCACCAGTCCAAGCTAGGCAACCAAACTGGTGAGGATGTACTCAATATGGTCAAGGATGTGAAAGTAGTATTTGGAAAGGCACATGGCAGCGAACCTGTTCCGAACGACACCGACGGTCACGCACCCATGTGGAAGAAGTCTATATTTTGGGAGCTACCCTATTGGCAAGTCCTAGAGGTCCATAGCGTGATTGACGTGATGCACCTAACGAAGAATCTTTGTGTGAACCTGCTAGGCTTCATGGGTGTGTATGGGAAGCCTAAGGACACACTTGAAGCATGACAGGACCTACGATGTTTGAAAGAACGAGACAACCTACATCCAGAGAAGACAGATGATGGACGCCATTACTTAAGTCCTGCCAGCTACACTCTTAGCAAAGAAGAGAAGGAAAGCATGTTTGAATGCCTAGCAAGCATCAAGGTACCATCTGGATTCTCCTCGAATATAAAGGGTATAATAAATATGCTAGAGAAGAAATTCCTAAACTTAAAGTCCCATGACTGCCACGTGCTCATGATGCAATTGCTTCCAGTTGCATTAAGAGGAATTCTACCTCCAAATGTACGTCTAGCCACCGTGAAGCTATATGCATTCCTCAATGCAATTTCTCAGAAGGCAATCGATCCAATGGATCTAGCTAAACTACAGAATGATGTGGTTCAATGTCTTGTCAGCTTTGAGTTGGTGTTCCCTCCTTCCTTCTTTAATATCATGACACACCTCCTAATTCACCTAGTCAAGGAGATTAGCATTCTCGGTCCTGTGTTCCTGCACAACATGTTCCCCTTTGAGAGGTTCATGGGAGTCCTAAAGAAATATGTTCACAATCGTGCTTGGCCAGAAGGAAGCATCGCCAAGGGCTATGGAACAGAGGAGGTCATTGTGTTTTGTGTTGACTTTATTCCTGACCTTAACCCGGTTGGTGTTCCTGAATCGCGACACGAGGGGAGACTAAGTGGAAAGGGGACACTAGGGAAGAAAACATATATTGGTACATAGGACAATTATTTTAATAAAGCACACTACACAGTTCTACAAAACTCCTCCTTGGTGGATCCGTATATCGAGACACATAAAGAGTAGCTCTGATCCGAGTTTCCAGGGAAGTCTGAAGCATGGATTACGCGTCAGCACATGGAAACTTTCAGCGATTGGTTGCGAAAAGAATGTCAGGGTGATGAGAGTATTGATGAGCAACTATATTTGTTGGCTAGGCAGCCATCGTGGCATATCCTCACATACAAAGGGTACGAGATAAATGGGAATATATTTTACACAGTAGCCCAAGATAAAAGGAGCACCAACCAAAATAGTGGTGTCCGCATAGATGCCGCCGACCCTAATAGAAATAAGCAAACATATTATGGCCGCATAGAGAAGATATGGGAACTAAACTATGCACCTACTTTTAAGGTACCTTTGTTCAAGTGCCAATGGGTAAAGGTGACTGGAGGCGGGGTAGCAGTCGACAACCAGTATGGAATGACAACCGTGGACCTCAACAATATTGGGTACAAAGACAAACCATTCATCCTTGCCAAGGATGTGAATCAGGTGTTTTATGTCAAGGACATGTCTACAAAACCGAAGAGAGAGAAAAACAACAACGACCCAATCTATGAGCCAAAGCGCCACATAGTTCTTTCAGGGAAAAGAAACATCGTCGGAATTGAAGACAAGTCAGACATATCAGAAGATTATGAAAAGGATGAACGAATTCCACCCTTCACAGTGAACAAAGACCCAAGCATCTAGCTAAATGATGAGGACGCTCTATGGTTACGACGCGATCATAACCAAGGGATATACGTTAAGAAGAAGTTCACTACTGTGCCCGCTTGATATATTTAGTGATGTATTAGACCTATTATGTAATAATTGTGACTTTAGATTTTTTTGTCGTGTTTTCATATTTTCTACGGTTTAAATGAATTTTCTGCTAGACGGTGGATTTCTCGTGGAGAATGTGTGATAAAAAACCAAATGATCAACGTTAATAAGATGTAAAAACTAATTTCCTGTCAAAAAGCAATAGTTTTAATGATTTTAATTAAGTAGTATATTTTTGCATGGTGCAAATTATAATTATTATTTACACTATGTCAAATATTCATACAGTAAATCAAAAGAGTTTAGGTTATAATTTTTTGTTGTGTATAATAATGCAAAACCAAGTCCTGGATTTTTTTTATAATTTTTTGGTAATATTTTATTTATTAGGCAATTAATAACTCTATGCTTTTTTATATAAAAGAAATATATAAAAAAGGAAAAAACTTATGGAAACCGGAGAAAGCCAACTGCAGACCACCTTTACTCCCGGGCCTAAAATGCCCTTTACTCCTGGGGCGTGGCTACACCCAGGACTAAAGGTGGGCTGCGTTTTCGCAGCCCACCAAAATAACCTTTACTCCCGGGCCGTGGAGACACCCAGGACTAAAGATCAGACCTTTAGTCCCGGTTCTAATCATCACCCGGGACTAAAGGTGGGCTGCGTTTTCACAGCCCGCCCAAATGACCTTTACTCCTGGGCCGTGGCTACACCCGGGACTAAAGATCAGACCTTTAGTCTCAGTTCTAATCATCACCTGGGACTAAAGGGTCTTTAGTCCTGGTTCGTAGCGGCAACCGGTACTAAAGGTCTCCCTTTATAAAACCTCCCTGTCTCCGCCAAGCCTCATCTTCTCCATCAGATCGATCCAGCAGCGCCGCCGCCCCTAGGCCACCCTAGCCTCGCCTCACGCACGCACGTTGTCACCGGCCTCGGCCCCAAGCAGTCTTCTCTAGGTTTTCTCCAAGATCTAGCAGCGTCGTCCTCGTCCCTAGCCCACCTCGCCCCCAAGCAGTCTTTGCCGGCTACTGCTGGACCCTGAAGCTCGGCAGCGCCGCCGACATCGTTTTCTTCTTCCTCAGCTAGCATTCCCTAGCTAGACAGGTCAGCAAATCAGTAGACTCCAGCCCCCCCCCCCCAGTCACATTTGAATCATTGTTTCCATTAATGACTTAGTTATAAGTTTTTCTATATGTACTTCCTTATAATTTTTGTTACATACATGCTTAATAAACCGTTCACCGCTCATTTCAGTAGAGTGTGTCAGACCATTTTTTCATCCATTAGTTGTATAATTAGAACTCCAAGACCGAACACGTCATTTTTATCTGTTATGCAGCCACTATTTTGAAATTCTGGTGGCATGTAGCCTCTGCATCATATGGATGGATCAGCATCAATAGGGTTACTGCAGTATAATGGAACCATGTGCTATGGAGCTACTACGAGATAGCTGTCATAAAACTATGTTGTTAGGCACTACAAAGAAACATGAGGCAGCAGCTTACTGTGTTCCTTTGGCATTTTCTGTTACCAAATTAGTTCGTGTTGCGAGTCTGGACAGGCCAAGATCTGAAATTTTGGCGTTCTTATTGTTGTCCAGCAAAATATTAGCAGGCTTTATATCCAGATGCAAAATAGGTTTCTCGTATGTAGTGTGAAGGTGATTGATACCCTCACATGTTCCTTTGATAATTTTGTAACATGTGGGCCACTCAAGATCACAGGAGTCATTCTTATATACCTACGCTGAGGTGCCATTCTTACAAAAGAGGAGCTTTTTTATTGTTAGTTTGCTAGGGCTATTTGATTAATGATACAAGCGGCTTCATGCTTATCTATTTCTCATAGTGTGTCATACTTGTTTATGTTGGGTACTTCTGTAACATGTTTTTTTAGTAAAGTCTAAGTCTCTAACATGTTTTTTGGCTGCAGGAGCTGGACCTCGCGTTTGACAGTTTGGATGTGAGCCACCGCCGTCACCATATATAATCTATTTATTATGGATTAATTGCTCCAACCTTTTGTAATCGGATGGATGCGTGTGCCGAGCCCTCGTGCCGGCAATCTTGTAATGCGACTAGTTAGAAAATTGTAGAAAATCCATACTAGTTAAACTTGCGGACCGTGTTCAGCTCGGCGAGCATGTTCTCTGCCGAGCGGTAACGGACGTCAAGGAGGAGCTTTAATTCTACGAGGGAGAGCAGCAACGGTCGTGGAAGACCGTGTTCCCTTCCTCGTAGAATCAGAGCTCTTTCGTAGCCAAGTACGGTGCCGTCCGGTGGAGAAATGCTCACCGAGATGATCACGTAAGCAAGGTCAACTAGTACGGATGGTTATTTATTCACACGTCCTGATATCATCGCAGTAGTCTGTCAATCACCGTACCCAAACGTAGTATATATATAAATATAAACGATAATCGATTGTTATGTGTGTACACTCCTATTCTTCTGCTAATTTGCGGAAATATCATGTGAATTACTTACCTGCCACAGTAAAAGACGAGAACACAATGACCATGGCCACGGCCATGAAAAATGCCAACGACACAACACTAGCAACTTTCTCGGCAAGCAGAGTAGTGTTAAACGCTCTGGAAACCTTTAAACTTTGTCAGTTAAGATTTCCCCTTCGAACAAGCTAGGCACTTAAATAAGGCTTATGCTAGATTCTATCACTAGTACAGATACAGAAATGATTTTTACAAATGTTACTATCCTTGAGGTGGCACGTCTTGCAGGAGTTCATTTTATAGATATAGTTTTTATTTTTTATAGATATATCTGGTGGTTTAAAAGCTAGATGGCTGCCCCGAGAGACAACATGGATGAAGAAATGATGAATATTATCAACACCGGCACTCAATTTGCCGATGGTGTCCAGCAGGATGTAGATGACGGGAGTCAATACCTGGCTCTTGAAGATAACCAAGAAAATATTGTGCAAGAAAATACAGGCGAGGTATATATATTTATATATATATTTGAATATTATATATATATATTTGAATATCTATCATCTATTATACGTAGCCCACTGGATCGACGACAACAACGATGAAAAGAAAAAAAATTCGAGGCCCGAAAAAACCATTGGAGGGGCGCTACATAATATCAGAATTCAATATCGAGACAGGCGAACCACTTGGTCCACATGCAAGGAAATTCGTGCAACACTGTGGGTGCCTTGTAAGGGACAGACTTCCGATCTGTGCCCGTGAATGGAAGCAAAAGATCAATGAGCCTCATGTTAGTTTTGTCTCTGATCTTGATAAGAATTTAATTTGGGATGATATGCTTCAACATTTTACGTTGCAAGCGGATGATTATGATGCTATCAATGATGATGAATTGAAGGAACTAGTTCGAAATTGGGCTATGAAGAAGATGGCCACACAATTTCAGACTTGGAAGAAATCCCTATACACGAAATACGTCAAGAAGAACATAACGCCCAATTTCAATACTAGTGGCCCGCTCGCGAAGTTGAGGCCCTACTGGAATAATTTTGTATAGTACAAGACATCGGAAGAGGGTGAGGAATGGGTGAGAAGGAACCAAGAGAATGCCCGACAGAAGGTATACCACCATGGCATGGGATCTGGTGGCTACGCGACTGCCATTCCCAAGTGGGAAAAAATGAAAGTGGACATTCTTGCCAAGGGTATCACACCAGAATCACTCAATTGGCCCAAACGCGTGAAGAAATGGTTTTTCGCTCATGGGGGAAGACTAGACCTAGAGACCGAGAAGCTGGTTCATGGCTCAAAACTCGAAAGAGCAACACAAAGATTATCTTATGCTCTACAAGCTAAAACTGTTGGTGCGTTCAGGCCCAATAGAGAGAAGGATGAACTGACGTATGCCCTCAAGATCGCTGAACATAGTGGCCGAACGAGAGGTTTAGGACAGAATATTTCTTGGGAGCATGGTTTCCCTAATGATAGAGATACCTACAGAAGCCGGTAGAGAAGGAAGGATGAGGATGCAGCGCGGATCAGCAGGTTGGAGGAATTGGTTCGTGAGTCACGGGAGGCGTTGCTTCAAGCACAGGAGCGCGAAAAAGACATGCAAGCTAGAATGCAGGACGAAATCATAAAGCAAGTGCAAATAGCAATGAGTGCCTAGAGGCAGGCATCAGATCCAGGAATGAACATTAATATTAGCCCCCCTGATCAGTTGAAAAGCAGCTGCGCTTCCATAGAGTTGCCAAATCAAGATGATGCAATGCTACGTTTCCTCATGGATGACATCACTGCACCGTTTACATCATGTGAGCTACATATTCCAAAAGAGAATGTACAATCATGGTGGCTCTCTCACCAAGTCATTTGAGGTGGCGCAGAAAAAGACTAGACCAGGAAAAGGTATTGCATAACTCAGACAACAATCGCAACAATCAGTCCCCCTCTTGTCGTTCATAATCAATATGGTTCGAACTTAGACTTAGACATCGATTTTGAGGAGCTGGCTCGGTTTTACGAGGAAACTGGTTTGGACCTTGCCCAAGTGCTCGCTGAAGGACCATCTGCTCCGAAAGTGGATCCTTGGAAGAAATTTGAACGTGGAAAGAGTCTATACAACCCTGAGGCCTTAGGTGAACTGGGTACGCAAATATACCTGCTAAACAAATGGTACATGGCGGCGTGTGAACGGGGAGAGGCCTTTGTTACTGTCAGAGTTAGAAACCAACATTACTTCTGTGGCGATGACGTTATATATGTTGAGTTTGAAGAATTACACCAACTATGCCACCTGGACCCTCTCGACAAAAGTCTCATTAGCTGCTATTGTCGGTAAGTGTGGTTATTTTCTACTATTAAAGTGTGTATATATAAAGCTACATGTATATATATACATTATATATCCTCACACTATATTTTTATATATGTAGATATGAGATGACAGAGCTCAGAAAGAGAAAGGATAATGATGTTGGTTTTGTTGATCCAAATGTCGTATTCAAACACCATAATCCCCTGCCTCAATGGAAAGCTGAACTCAAGAAAAATCTCATGAGGTTCTTAGTGAACCAACAAAACAAGGACATACTCTTCCCCTACAACTTCAAGTGAGTGTTAAATAATTAATGACGATCATATGGACATTTGTTCAATTATTTGCTTACTAGCTAAGCTATCTCCCATATATATATATATATACATATATGTTCACTCTAGTTAATGTCGATCATATTTGTATATAAAAACATATGCAGCAATCACTGAATATTGATGGTCATCGATATGGCCAATAGTCGGTTGAGAATCTTAGACTCGTTAAGAAAAGAGCAAACAGAGTACCAAAACATGATAGATATTATCCAAGGATAATATGGTCTCTCTAGCAACTATATATACCCCGATCTCTTAACTGCAACAATTATTAAAGACCAAATTAATGTTTTATTTTATTGGACGCAGTGTTTGGAAAAGTTTCATTGAGAATCACCACATGAAACATTGTAAAGCGCCACTGGATGTAATCGCACACAAAGTAAGTACTATCTACATTTATATATGTATAATTCAATTAACACCATGCATGCTTTTAATTCATCGGATCTTTTTTCTCGTAAAAGTGGGTTCTGAGGCAAGAACAGGGAACAACTACTGTGGATATTATGTTTGCGAGTTTATCGGGGCGTACACAAAAAGAACTCCTGAAGAGATCCTCAAAGTATATTATATAAATATATTCATATATTCACAAATTCTTTTGTTGCTCATATATATAAGTAATCAAGTGACCAACACACACACACACACACACACACACACACACACACACACATATATATATATATATATATATATATATATATATATATATATATATATATATATATATTAATACTTTTCCTTTAACTTTTATTGAAGACTCTATGGTTGAAGGAAAAAGTCATACGATATGACCAACTGAAAGCAATTCAAGAGACCATAGCAGGATTTCTTAATGACCAGGTCCTCAACCCCACCGGTGAGTTCTACAATGACGTCAACGAAACATGGAAGCCAAACTAGATGGAGTGATTTTGTTATCCCAAGGATATGATAGAATATGCAATACAACCTTTATTTGTAACATATATATACACACACACATACATACATATTATATGTACATAAAATAACGTACAATATATGTATATGCATGTAATATATACGTTAGTTTCATACTTTAGTTTGTATAATATGTTCGAACATTATAAACGTGTAGAATACGTATATTATTAGTAGCGTAGAATGCATATTCGAAAACCTATTCAAAAACCAAAACGAATCATCAATTGAAAATAGAAAGAAAAAAAAACCTTTAGTCCCGGTTGGTAATACCAACCGGGACTAAAGGGCCGCCCCACGTGGCCAGGCCGGGAGGCCCTTTAGTCCTGGGCGCGAAACTAGGACTAAAGGAGGGGACCTTTAGTCCCAATTTGGTACTCTTGGTTCCAAAACCGGGACTGAAGGCGGTTGAGAACCGGGAGTACAGCCCGTTTCTCCACTATTGACCTCTAGATAATAATTATCTCGCTAGTTGGACCAAATGAGATAATAGCAGCTAATAGTTATCTTATGCCATGTTTGGATTCAGTATCTACTAATAGTTAGTTATAGTTAGCTGGCTAATGCTAGTAATTAAGAACCTGTTTGGATTCATTATCTGCTAATAGTTAGCTGACTCATAGCCCATATCTAATATTAGCTAGCTAACTATTAGCTGCTTATTACCTGGAGGGTGTTTGAATGCATAGCTAATGAAAAACGTTACTAAGATAATTATTAGTTGCTACTATCTTTTTTGGTCCAATTAGTGAGATAGGTACTATATAGAGGTCTAGCTAACAATTTGCTATTTTATTAGTTGCACCTGTTTGGATTCAAAAGAGAGAACTAGTATTATCTAAAGGGATCCAAACATGACTTTAGTAGCATTTTTTAGTAGTTGTGCATCCAAACACCCTCATAGGTATGTAATACTTAGCTAACTAATATAAGATATGAGCTATTAGCTAGCTAACTATTAGCAGATAATTAATCAAATAGAGCATGAGTCAACATGAGATGAGAACATGAGCGAACTACCTTTGTTGGGAAAGAAAAATTTGGCTTATGCTGAAATGTTGGGAAAGAAATTTGGCTTATGCTGAAATGTTGGGAAAGAAAAACACTGTTCCATGGCTGAAAAGTAGTGGAGGGGGGATTTATCCGACGGCGTGGAATTACAACCTAGCGTGCGGCACTACCTTTGTCTACTGGATTTGTTTCCGTGCATGCGTATGCAGGGTGGTTGTAACCACCACATGTGATATCAGATATGTACCGAAATTTGGCTTATGCTGAAATGTTGGGAAAGAAAAACACTGTTCCATGGCTGAAAAGTAGTGGAGGGGGGGGGGGGGAATTTATGCGACGGCGTGGAATTACAACCTGGCGTGCGGCACTACCTTTGTCTACTGGATTTGTTTCCGTACATGCGTATGCAGGGTGGTTGTAACCACCACATGTGATATCAGATATGTACTGAAATTTGGCTTATGCTGAAATGTTGGGAAAGGAAAACACTGTTCCATGGCTGAAAAGTAGTGGGGGGGGGGAATTTATGCGACGACGTGGAATTACAACCTGGCGTGCGGCACTACCTTTGTCTACTGGATTTGTTTCCGTGCATGCGTATGCAGGGTGGTTGTAACCACCACATGTGATATCAGATATGTACCGAAATTTGGCTTATGCTGAAATGTTGGGAAAGAAAAACACTGTTCCATGGCTGAAAAATAGGGGGAGGGGAATTTATGTGACGGCGTGGAATTACAACCTGGCGTGCGGCACTACCTTTGTCTACTGGATTTGTTTCCGTGCATGCGTATGTAGGGTGGTTGTAACCACCACATGTGATATCAGATATATACTGAAATTTGGCTTATGCTGATTCTTATGCTGAAATGTTGGAAAAGAAAAATACTGTTTCATGGCTGAAAAGTAGTGCTGAATAAGCTCAAGTGAACAGGGCGGTGTCACACGCCGGACTCTGCCGGACTCCGTTGTGGCACCGCCGCATGGTTCCTTTTTTGACATAATTCGATGTGGCGCTGTTAGATTAGGTTGTTTTTAGTTTGTTTGACGTACCATGTGAACTGATGCCACGAAAATAGATCATGACCTTCATGGAGCCGTTCACGCCCAATCAACAACGGTAGCCGATGGCACTCGCATTGTCCAACGTTGGACCGAACAAAAAAGCACAATAGTTATTTCCCTTCCCGTTGCAGCTAGGTAGTTATTTCCTTAGCGTTATCGTTGCTGGTGGTGCAACCAAACAGCACCTAGGATAGTTTCCATAGTATTAAATAATATATCAAGTAAGTATTTTTTTTTTTTTTTGCTAATGTGATAAGTGAATTAAGGAGGAGAGAGAGTAAAATCTGTAGACAACGTTTCTCAGGTGAGAAACAGAGTCTTCTCGCGCACCTATGCACATAAAAGCGACGAATCTTGCGATGGGCAGACCCGGGTGGTTTCCATCTGGATTTTTTTTTATTTTTAACATTTTTTAAACTATTTTTAATTCTAACACTGTTTTTTTTCAAAACTAACATTTTTTGCCACGCCTATTCGCATGGCGTGGCAAAATCACGTTACCGCATCATGCATGGGGGCGCGGTAGGAGCGGTGACGTGGCAGCGACAGGGTTGCTGAACGCTGACGTGGCCGAGACTGCCGCGCCACGGAGCATGGCGCGGCGAGCCCGCGGCAAGACAGGCAAGCGAGCAGAGGTCAGGAGCGGAGCGAGGTCCGTCAAAGATTCAGTCTCGTGTTTTCGGGCGCGGCGTTGCGACGAGCCCCCCCCCCCCCCACGCCTGCATTCACACATACACGGTCAGCAACGCAGGACGTAATTTGACGCATGACGCTGACACGCCAGGCGAGCAGAGCTCAGGGCCTCATTATGATCCATCCATTAGTCCGGTTCGTATGCGGTTTAGACTTTCGAGGCCAAAGACATAGGAGCATGGGAGTAGAGTACATATTGCGTGAGTACTCTGTACACGCCTCGACCTGCTGGATACCCTATACGCTAGTACATAGGCCCGGCCCTAGGGCAGGGCTAGCGGGGCGGCCGCTCTAGGCCTTCGATGCCAAAGGGCCTCAACAGCCGTGTGTTGGACGTAGTAGGGCTTTGAGCAGCAGGTAACCAGTCAATGGCCATCCTGAATTGCTAATTCCTCCTGTTGTGCTAAATGGATGATCAACTTTGCATAAATAATGAATGTTAAAGTTCAAGTGTTTATTATTAGATCGGTGATAATTTTGCATAAATAAATATTAAAAAGGAATTTTAAGGTGATTTAATATGTACTCCCTTAGTTGCAATGTAAACTGTACTTCGTTCGTCCCAAATTAAAAAAAATCGACCCGCGGGGGTAAGACAGCCCCTAGGCATCGTGTTTAAAAAAAACTTCTCACGTAGGTCGAGAGAACCCTCAAACCTCTGCCCCGCTCATACATAACGGCACCGCAGCTCCCGTAAGACTGGACTGACCTTAGAACTGTGCTTTGACGTAGGGTAGACGAGAGGATTTTTTTTTCAACGCACAAATAAATTGCGCCTCCTCCGGGTTCGAACTCTGGCCGGCAGGGTGCAAAGCGCATAGTCAGACCAGGTGGTCTAGCGTTTGCGTGCCTACATCTCAAATTATAAGATGTTTTCTAAACGTACCATATATCTAGGTGCGTAGCAAATGCTATGAATCTAAAACAATTTTTTTATAATTTGAAATAGAAGCAGGAAATCATTTTTCTTTTGTCCTGAATTAAGCATGTCTATTTATATGCAGCATCAAACAAGATTTCGAATGATACTGAGTACAAATAAATTATTTCATAAAATATTGCTTATATATTTCAAGTGTTTATTTGTAACATTTAATATATAATCATATAGTATTATTTATTATTAAGATGACTGTATTATGGGGCCCTGATTGCGTGTGTCGCTCCCGGCCCTATAAAACACAGGACCGGCATTGCTAGCACAGCAGACGGGCACGAGGTAGTATGCACGCGTGTGTCTACATTGACACACGGTCACTGGCCTGCCTGTCAGCGTCATGCGTTAAATCACGTCTTGCGTTGCTGACCGTGTGTGTGAATGCAGGCGTGGGTGGAGGGGGTGCCACCAGCTCATCGCAACGCCACGCCCGAAAACAGGAGACCGAATCTTTGACCAACCTCGGCTCCGCTCTTGACCTCTGCTCGCCTGCCTGTCTTGCCGTGGGCTTGCCGCGCCATGCTCCGTTCTAAGGCGCGGCAGCCTCGGCCACATCAGCGTTCATCGACCCTGTCGTTGCCATGTCACCGCTTTTACCGCGTCTCCATGCATGGCGCGGCAATGTGATTTCGCCGCGTCATGCGAATAGGCGCGGCCAAAAGTGTTAGTTTTGAAAAATAAAATAAAATAGTGTTAGAATTAAAAATAGTTTAAAAAAGAGTTAAAAAAAAATCTCCATCTGCACCGTGTCCCCATAGAAGCGGATCGGCTGCGTCTGCGCCCTTGTGGCCCTGGTTTGGTGCATCCGCCTCTTCTACCAAGGGAACTTCCAAGCGAGGCTTTGGAACTCAAATCGTCGCTGTTCTTGCCCGTTGCGTGAACTCTGACTCCCTTAATAGCTAGATGCGCATGCTCAGGATGGATAGTGGCACACCCGACACGCCTATTGCCTTCCTCCTCTATTCCCCATCGCCTCCTCCTCCCTCCCTCCGTACCCATCTTCCTCCTCCCTCCCATCGCCTCAACCACCGCCCCTGCCGCCGACGATCTCCTCGCCCGGCGCCCACCCACATCGGACCATCCCGCCTTCCTTTAACCCCAATCGAAGAGTTTGCCAGCGACTCCTCGCCCCTGCCCCCAGCACCACCCATCTGGTTGTCTCCCACCGCCCGCTCGGCAGCGCCGTCGTCGTCTGGTTCGCCATCCCTCCGCCACCATCACTTGTCTGGTCGCCTCCGTCGGACCCATCCCTTTCTAATCCCGCTAGCCATGGAAGACTCCCCTAAAAATCCAAAACCCTAACCACTACCGCCGCTGCCTCCTCCACCGCCCCCGCCGCAGCGACCTCACCGTCGGCTGTCCCGCCCACCGCCCGCCTCCCCCCCCCTTCGGATTTCACCAGCGGCATCCTCGCGCATGTGTTGTTGGGGATAGCGACACACGGGTGCCAAATAAGAATTTGGGCAGCGCACCTGCTCCTATTTGAGATCCAAACCTGTTGTCAAATACCACGTCATTCGTGTGTGATTCGTCCCTAGCAGAATGGATTGGTATGGCCCCCTTGTTTTCTTCCAAAGCTAGTTCCTCGAAGAGATTTGATAGTTTATGAGAAACTAATTTCATTGTCGATGATCTTGTGAAATCACTGAGTCAGTAGTATTTTGTTGGTCGCTTGTCACAACTGATCAACCTCTTTTTTTGTGCACTTATGTTTTGCTCTATATAGAAACTGTTATGTAAATCATGGGTTAGAAAGAATAGTTTCTACTAGAAAATAATTCCTCTATTTCTTCTGTGCAAAACTATCTATGAAAACTATACGTTAAGACTGCCCTTATGCTATGCCCTTATGTATGCATTATGTCTAGATAAAAAAAATACATCTAGAAAACTAAAACGCCTTATAATTTAGAATGGAGTGATACGTTTTTAGATTCACCAGGAAACATATTTTCTTAGTATTTCTATCCAGAATCATAATTATCAATACTGTTTTCATAAACTTAGTTAAATTTAAAATAATTTGGCTTGGACCAAATCTAGAAGAACACTCTTTTTGGACAAAGGGAGTATGATTCTTCGGTTATGGAATTTTATTTTCAAATTTAGAATAGAATTGGTTCCTGAATATTACCTCAAATAAGTGTGAAATTACCTGTCCTATGTTTACTCGATACCATAAAAATCAACAACAACGGCTAGTAAAACTGGAACCAGTTCATAACAATAAACACTGTGCTTTTTGGCAAAAGAATTACAATTATATATACAAGAGAAATGCTCTCTTCCAAATTGGAACACTCTCTCTCTCTCTCTCGCTCGCTCGCTCGCTTTTTTTCCGCACACATGTCGAATTCTGTCGATAGCTGAAGGAAAACCTCTGCTCGTCGAGCGAGCCGTTTGGTCGCGTCTCCACCCATCAGAGAAACCCTAATCCTCGTCCCCTCCCCTCCCCCCGAAGCCGCCATCGCCATGGCGACCCCGTTCCGCCCGTCCGCGGCCGCCCCGTCCGCCAAGGGCGGCTGCGGCGGCGACCGCTGCGCCTCCGGCGGCGACGCGTGGCCGCTCCACCACTTCCGCCACGAGGGGGTCTTCTGCCTCCTCTGCTCCTCCTGCGTGCTCCTCTACAGCCCGTCCGCCTTCTGCGCCGCCTGCCTCCACATCCTCTCCTCCTCCCCCGCCGCTCCCCCGGGCGACCCCGCCGTCGCCGCGCCCGGGCCCACCGCGCCCTGCTCCGCCTGCGGCGTCTCCGTCGCGCACCTCTCCTGCGTCCCGGGGGCGGACCGTCACCCCTTCGTCTGCCCGCCCTGCGCCGCCGCCGCCGAGGGCAGGGCCTTCTCCTTCGCGCCGGCGCCCGGCCGCCGCCCGCTCCAGGAGCGCGACGCGCGGGTCCTCCTCGTGGCCGCGCGCCTCGCGCACGACTCCGTCAGCCGCGCCGCGGCCGCCGCCCGCGAGGAGGCGGAGCGCCGCGTCGCCGCGGCCGCCGCGGCAAGGAAGCGCTCCCGCGAGATGCTCGACGCCGCCTTCCGCGCGCTCGAGGCGGAGGCCAGGGACGCCAAGATGAAGCCCGCCCAGCCGCCAGCCCCCAAGAAGAAGCCCGAAGCCACCCTGCCCCCGCCCCCGCCCCCGCCTCCCAAGAAGAAGCCCGAGGCCAATAGGGACAAGGACAAGCTGCTCAAGCTCAACGCCATGCAGCAGCCTGCACTGGCGTTCGCCGCGGCAGCGGCTGCTGCAGCGGCAGCCACCTCGGTGCCATTGCCGACGCCCTCATACAGGGAGGAGAAGAAGCCTGTCGTGAAACAGGAAGCGCAAGGTGAGCGATTTTGTTACATTGAACCACTGCAGCTGGGAAGCCAATCTGTCACTCTCTGTTCACTGATTGCTGTGAAATTCCTGCAGGTTCTGCGCCACCACCGAGGGAGGATAAGGATCGCCCCCCGCTGTTTGGGACCTTGCAATAGTAGATTGTTGGTGCTGTAATCTGCTTCTTCATCCCCCCTATTCCATTGCGCTTCTGTGCAGCGAAACAATCCGAGGAGAAACTGAAATTTCGAGTGTAGTGGTCTTGCAGAGTGTTAGGATCCCCATTTCAGAGTCTCCTTACCGTAAATCCTATTCTTGACATGCTAGATGATCCTTCCATCCTATGGATGCTGGTCTGCATCCTGTATTCCGATTTGTTCTCATATTCGTAGTGATGAAATGTTTTGCTGGTGGATAAATTTTGCGAGATGAAATGCAACCAGGTTCTCCAGCTTCCAAATTGTGTCGCAGATGGCTTTGGTTGTTTATCGACGGAGCTAGGCTCAGAAGACTAGTGCTATGCCCTAGTCGGACAGCAGGGTTTTAGAACGACGATCATTCCTATTGCTCATCTGTTCTTGCGCTGTGGATTTGTACTTAAGTGCTTGGTTGATTGGTTCATGGTGCTGTCTGCACGCGCATCTCCTTCATAAGAAGTGAATTCTAAAGCTCATTGCATTGTTAAAATTGCTAAGAAAAGGGAGATTGATCGTATTCATGGAATACAATTGTGTGTGATGCAGATCTCCCACCCCATTCGGTATAATGCCTCTTGTACGTTTTGTTCGAGCTCATTGACAGAGATTGATGGTGTTCATGGGATGCAATTGTGTAGTCATACAGATCTCCCATTTCAATGTGTCACTTATATATTTTGTTCTGTCGAAAATTTATGTTCTTAACCCAAAGCTTGCAATCTTATACGACAGATAGAATTTACATCAGAATGGCTCCTGTCTCGTTAACCACATTCTACATGTCAATCGTTTACCAAGTTTCATTAAGAAACTTGATGGTTCATTGGCAAATCATCACACTTGGAAAATTCCATTTTCCAACAGAACTCAAGTGTCAACATATCATGTATATCCCAGAACATCTTACTGAAGCTGAAGTGAGGATCACTTATAAACATGTTTGCCCATAGATAAGTCAGGCACACCATGTTCATGAATAACAAAACTATGCCAGCACAACTGTAGTTTGGAAAGAATGAACCAAACATTGCCGGCACAGCTGTAGTTTGGAAAGAATTGGATGAGCGACACATTATGGGCTACAACTACAACATATGCCTACATTAAAATTCAGCATTATGAAAAACTAGCAGATGCCAAAAGAGGACACGATGCACAGGCAAATCCGGAAGTTTATCTTGTCTTCACTTGTGGACTGCTCAGTATTGTTTTCATTGATCTCTATTTTGTTCATGACATGGTTCACTGTTGCAAGGTTTATAATCTAGTTATGCGCCAAATGAAGCAATGGCGTCCATCTCTTCTTGAAGCACGAGTGCATCAACGAATACGTCCAGGCTCACCCCCTCCATGACATCTGCTATGGAGTGGTGTGTGATTCCAACACGATGATCGGTGACACGGCCCTGTGGAAAGTTGTATGTTCTGATTCGCTCAGACCTGTCACCACTTCCAATCTGCTAAAAAGTTAGGCCCAGGAAGGCAGTAGTTAACAACTTAACATGCGAGATAGAAATTTCGATTTTAGATTACCTGTTCTGATCGAAGCTTTGATCGGTCCATATGGAGTCTATGCCTCTCCAACTCATACAGTCGCGCTCGGAGAACTTTTAGAGCTTTGGCCTTGTTCTATAGGGATAAATTAGCATGTTAGTTTCTTTATAATGGGCAGGACTTGCGCAGACTCAGTTCATTGGACTTGAAAGCTACGAATAATGCGATTGTACTAATGACAACAAGGCTATGAATAAACTAGTAAATATGGATGAAACATGAGTGAAAAAGCATGAAATTGAGCACTAGGAACTACTGCTTTCCAGGTTTTAAAAGGGAAACCCAAAGATATGGCATTTAATGTGCACATAAAAAAAAATTCTTTCATGAATTTTGTAAAACCGAGACCCTTACCATGTGCTGTGATCTATCATCTTGGATTGCAACCACTGTTCCGGTTGGAATATGAGTTATCCTAACAGCACTATCGGTTGTATTAACAGACTGACCTCCAGAGCCACCTGATCTGTAGGTATCAATTCTCAGGTCCTCATTCCGCAGCTGGACATCAACCTGCATTTTCAGAAGAAACGATTTTATAACTGTTAGTCATGCCATAACTTGTCCAGATGAACAAACTTGAGAGGAACATGCCAAAAAAAAAGCTATATCGAATCGCAACCTCATCAGCTTGCGGAAGAACAGCAACTGATACAGCACTAGTGTGAACTCGTCCAGATTTCTCAGTCACTGGCACACGCTGCCATGAGTAGACAGGTCAAATTATAAAATGTCTAAGTAGGTTAATATGATTGATATGGTAAGTGGGTCCGTTATTGTACCTGAACTCTATGAATGCCACTCTCAAACTTTAGTTTGCCAAACGCCCCAGGACCTGATATAGTTCCACTAGCTTCCTTCATAAATGAATAACGATAGGAAATATATGAATTAAGAGTTTGAGAGCTTCCAAATCTTAAAATGGTGACGATATTTTCGCTACATTGAAAAACCATGTGCACGTATCCAAACAAAAGTTGGGAAACACTAACAAAGGTTGTACCTTGTATCCTTTCACAGCAGACTCCATTATGTCAATGACATCAAATTTCCACCCATTCTTCTGGGCATATTTCTCGTACCTATAACATAGAAGAATCTGAGTTTAGCAACATTGATTGAGGATCACATACATTAGCTGCAGAGCAAGATAACCGACATTCTAAATATATCCATTGCAAACAAAGATGCCTCTTCTCCTCCAGTTCCTGCAAATACGACACCACGTCAATCACTTGTAGCCCAATAACAGAGTGAAACTGAAAGGTGAATTGTGCTCATGTGTATGCAAGGCAAGATCTGGTTTACCTGCCCGCACCTCCAATATACAATCCCTTTCATCTGCTTCATCTTTTGGAAGCAATGATATAAACAGCTCATTCTGCAGCCGTTTCTCCTCCTCAACAGCCTCAAGAAGCTCCTCTGCTGCCATCTCACGCATGTCTTTCTCTTCACGAGCATTTGTCACCAAAGATTTAAGACCCTCAATTTCCTACAATACAAACATATATAGACTCCTCTGGATCCTCAATAGTTCATACAATAGGTTGCATCTTGCAAAAATGTAACCGGATCACAACCTCCTGTTTTGACCTCAGCTCCTTGATCAACTCCATGGTGCTCTCCAGCTTGCGGAACTCCTTGTTAGCCCTCGAGTACTCTTCGGGCGAGGTGGCTGGCTGTCTTCATTAACACCAACTCACATCAAGGCTATTGCAGCTAGTCTATCTTAAAATTCTTGCACAGTGATAAGCCGTTCCGCTCTTGTTCATAACTGAAATCATCAAAGAGAAGCTTGCCCATCTGAAATTACCTGGTTGATTTGTTCCTGGAGGTACGCGCTCCTCTGCTCGATCAACTTCATTCTCTGCTCCATGATCCCCACTAGGTTCGCAGGCAACTGCTGGCTCATCTCTGATGCAAAAAAAAAAAAAAAAAAAAAAAAAAAAACAAGGGGACTGAAACAAGATTTCCAGAGCGTTCTGCTCTTCTTGAAGCATTTTTTTTTAAAAAAATAGCCAAGTTATCAAGTGATACACAGCAAACCATACTATCGCGCGCGAACTCGAAGCTGAAGGAGGGGACGAAGCAAGGAGGGGGAGGAGAGGTGCTCAGTGCTCACCGGCGGTGGAGTAGAGTCGTGGAGGAGGGCAGGGGCGAATCCAGGCCGCAGGAGGCGACGCTGCGGCAGAGGAAGCGTTGTGGCGGAGCCGTCGTAGGGCCGCGAGGGCGCCGCCGCCGCATCGGCGTAGGTGATGCTGCATCGCGGCGGCGGGCAGGCGGCGGCGGAAGTGTGACTACCAGTGCTTGTTGCCTTCGGGTTCGGTCGTTTGAGTAAAAGAACTAGAAAGCGCCTCTTACATGATGTTTACGTACTTCACAAATTCCGCCTTCTGTTGAGCTTACGACGTATATGGAGGTATTTCTAGTGTTATAGTCATGGTTTTTGTGTTAAATAAAAGGGAAAATTCATTTTATGGCCCAAATAGTATAATTTGCCGTTTGACTAACAAACCTTTGGCTCATTTTACTCAATTGTTTGAAACTAATCTCTCGAATGAAATTAGTCCCATTTTTTTTTTTGCTTGTCCTCGTATAGTTGAAGTTTAAGTTCAATTTTACGATGATAGATGGCATATTGTCATTATTACAAAAATATACACATGTTCTTTTTTTATTTTTATATGTTAGGAGCAGTGTTATCTGGTCATTCGATTAATCACGATAATCGCCCTGATCGGTATCTAGCACTTTAGAAACCTGGTTATCCGATTAATCGTCGACTGGTTGCGATTAATCGTCCGACTAGGTGCCCTGATCGACTAGACATCAAATAGGCAGGTGGGCTGCTTCAGCTTACTAGGCTAGCTCTATCAGTCCAAGTCCATTAGGGGTTCTCATCTATACCTCTCCCACTCTTTCACTCACCTCAGTCCTCACCCTGTAGCTTGTAGCCTTTAGTTGTTGACTGCAAAGTTGTTACGTGTGCAGCTGGATCTCTTCCCGTCCTCCATCCTCCCTCCCCTCCTCCCTTTCGGTTCTTAGCTGTCTGTCCCTACATCTTCCATGCTACTTCCTCATCCCTCCTATTGTCCTTTTGCTTCCTCCTCCCTCATGCAGTCCTGTTGCCTTCTCCTACCTCCTGCTGCAGGGTCAAGGGAAGGTCGTGGGCGCATGTCCAAGGGAGCACAAAAATGAGCTCCTCCTCTGAAGCTGAGTCATTACTAGGTCACACTCACACCTCTATCGTCTCTTGTCCTCTGCACTATGCTTAAAGTTTGATGTTCTGTTTCTTCATAGAACTTGTGTAGATGAAAATTGAATGCATCAACATGTAGCGGAAGTCATCATGCCTGAGCCTAACCTTGAAGGAGTAGGAGGTGCTGGTGCAAGCTCATCAGTTGCATGAATCTCCAGATGTTGCATCCCTTGTAGAAAAGGCTATAGCAGCACTGCCTCCAGAACTTGCTGCCCAAGACCAAGATCCCAAGAGGAAGGCTCAATCTCAAGACCCAGGATGGAAGTATGGGTGGTAGCCAGATCCGACAAATAAGGACTTTTTAGTGCATTTTTAGAAGGTGGTCCCTGCAGAAATCATACGGTTCAAGCAGCACCTTGCTAGGGTTATGGGGATGTAGAGAAGTGAAAACAACCTGAGATAGTTGGGCAAGAGATGGTTATTTGCTTGAAGAAGCATACAAGGACTATATTCGTGGGACTTCCTGAAGATGGTGAACAAGCTGCTGAACAAGAACAAGAAACAAATGAAGAAGATCAAGTTACTGAAGGGTTTTTTTTTGCGATTCAAGTTACTGAAGTTGAACTAGCAAAAGTACCAAGTTCTAGGACAAGAATCAAGAAAGCACAATCACAAGCAAAGAAGAGAACAGCTCAAGCTACCATCACTTCCTTTGTGGTTGCTGGTCAAACTAACGCAGCAACTCAAAAGAACACCAACACCAAGCCATTAGTTCCAAGCTTTGTAGGGCATCAAAACAAGTAGTTGCAGAAATGCATAAATCCAAGACTTCTCAGCCCACTATAGAGCATTGCACAAAGAAAGATAAGGAGCCTAAACAAATTGTCGATGACCATGTTGGCCTTGTTCGCTTCACTGAAAAAACAAGTCAAAACACTGTTCCGGCTGATTTGTTGTGAGAGAAAAACACTGTTCCGGCTGAAAAAAGAAACTGAAAAGTACGGATTATAAGAGAAGCGAACAGGGCCGTTGTTGATTTCTTCTATGAAAATGGTATACCGTTCAATGTCATTAACTTGAGAAACTACGAGCTAATGCTTGAGTCCATTAGACAGTATGGACCTAGGTACTGCTCACTATCCTTCCATGATATTAGGGAACCACTGCTTGAAAGGGCTGGCAATAGGACAATAGAACTAAGAAAGAAACATGAGGAGAGTTGGAAAGAATATGGCCGCACCCTCATGTCTGATAATTGAATGGATATGAGCCATCACCAATAATCAACTTTCTTGCCAACAGTCCAGCAGGGACCTTCTTCCTAGGTTCAGTGGATGCTTCAAGTAAGATAGCTAATGCATAAATGCTAGTCGAATTGTTAGAGCATCAAGTTGACAAGATTGGGAAGGAATATGTGGTGCAGGTTGTCATAGACAATTGGGACAACTTCAAGGCAGCTGGAAGGATTCTAATAGAGAGTATACAACTTTTGTTTTGGACACCTTATGTTGCCCTTTGTCCAAATTTGTTACTGCAAGACATTAGCGGGATAAATGAGTTCAACACTGCCATCAATTGGGGCAGTGTGCAGATTTTTGTACAAGCATGGGAGGATACCTGATCTAATGAGAGAGAAGATAGGTGGAGATCTTGTCAGACCAGCTATGACTCGATTTGCTACATCTTACCTGTAACACCCCCACTTTTTTCCTAACCTTAATGAACAATGATAAGGCTAATAATCATTAATTAACAAATAGCTAAGAACAAACCGTTTATTTTTTCTCCATCTCATATGACACTCACCAACTACCCAGGTTAGTACAAAGATTATATGAGTCACATGTTCAACTATATTGATAACAAACAAATATATTACAGTATTGTACAAGCACATAATAAAAACCTCTTGGTGTTTGGCAAGAAACACATACACATGCACTTCTTATACAACAATACAATATCCAATTTTTCCTGCTCACGGAACGGAAATCAATAACTGATCATGTAAGCTAAGCATAACTTAGTTATAGTTTTGCCGTCAGACCCAAGAGTATTATCACTTCACATAGCTCACTAAGATACCAGGACCGGCTAGAGCTGACCGGCACCTCTAGCTTTTGGGTTTCGTCATCTAGCTAATTACCATCCATCACATCTAATTTCACTTCTACACAATCCCACTTGCAATCACCACGTTCCAGCCATTTCAAAGCCACATAAGGGCCACAAAAGAACCCAGACATAATCTTCCAATGCCAGCATGGGCAAATACACTGAATGGAGTACCAACAGGAGTCTCCATCCCTGTCACAACTCCTGGTCAATCCACGGTTGAGCCATAACATCACGGGCATCTAGCTTCTAGGCACATCATAACCCCATCAATATCATGGCACTATCTCAGTAGCACACCATCACAGCAGACCCAACTTGTAGGAACAGAGTCCGCGACACAGCTCAGAAGCTAGACAGGAGAGAGGACATGGCATGCTAGGGAGGAGATGCCAGGCTAGGAACTCACCTTGCTCACCTGAACACATCCGGCGTTGGCCTTGTACCACCACACGACTAAGGGCGACGACCATGCACCCGAGCATAGGCACAAATCGCGTACGCCTTAAGGGGTGTTTATTTCCTTGGACCCGATTTTAGTCCATGTCCCATCGAATGTTTGGACACATGTATGGAGTATTAAATATAGATAAAAAAATAACTAATTACACAGATTGCGACTAATTTGCGAGACGAATTTTTTAAGCCTAATTAGTCCATGATTTGACAATGTGGTGCTACAGTAAATATGTGCTAATGATGGTTAATTAGGCTTAATAGATTCGTCTCGTAAATTAGTCTATATCTATGTAATTAGTTTTTTAATTAACTCATGTTTAGCCCTCCTAATTAGCATCCGAACATCCGATGTGACACAGACTAAACTTTAGTCCCTGGATCCAAACACCCCCTTAGCGGCCAGAGCATTAGAGCTAGGGTCCCCAAATAGACAACACTAGAAGGCCAGATCGGAGGGGGGAAACAGCATGCGTAGCTTCGGGGTAGTCAGGAGAGCAGCAGAGAGGTGATTAGTGGCGAGATTCCCCACCCTCGTTCGCTTGAACTTAATAACCTGGCTTATCAGCCAAAAGAATAAAAACATCATCCGAACAGCTCGGCGATGGTGGGAGTTGCTGCAACTGACGGCATCAGCTGGCTTGTCCGCCGGAAAAATAAAAACATCAACCGAAACAGCTCAGCGGCGGCGGGAGTTGCTGCAGCTGTGCGACATGAAGAACCGAGGGGGTGGGGAATGAAGCAGAGTTGGAAAGAAGACTGTAGAGTGGAGTGTGTGTGTGTTTTTTACTGTGCAGAGTGGAGACTGTTGCCTTGCTAGTTCTTTGGGCCTTCACAAGTATGCACGTGCTAGTATTGTGGTGGACTCCTACTGGATGGAGGGAGACGCGGAGGGCCTTGTCGCAAGGCATTTCATTACGCGTTTAGGAGCTACTATTTTTTTTTAAGGGAAAATTGGATCTATACCATTGAAAGAACCAGAGTTTAGAAAAATAGCATCTAAAGATTTAGCTTTAGAAATTTAGTATCAAAAGATAGGTTTGGTGTTGCCTTCTACCATTTCCGTTAAATGGACGTTCACGGGAACGCTGCGCTGCTCTCTCCTGCCGTCCTGCGACCACCACCGCTCACAATGGTGCTGCTACTGCAAGCTCCGGCGGTCGGGAGCACCTCCACGACCTCGATGCGCTTGTGCTTGCCCGCGAGGCTGAACGCCCACACTTGCGTCTCCCCCTCCAGGTCCACGGCATAGTATACGGTGTTGGGCCTTAGCGCGGGGCACACCCTGGTGGACGCGGCCATGGCGCCCGCCACGTCCACGAGCACGGCGGCGTCGCCGATGTATTCCGTATCCTCCCACAGTCCCACGTCTCCGTGCACTCGTCCAGCACGCGCAACATGAAACCCTTCTCCTCCCGCGGCCGTCACGGGGCGGAGCAGCTCCACCTGCATCAGCTCGCCGTGGGGGGACTCCACCAGGAGGCCATGACGCCGCCGTCGGGGGTGGGCACCGGGATGGCCTTGGATTACAGCCTCGATTGGGAGGACGCCGCCACCGAGGCGCTGGACCTGGAGGCCTTGCGGTCGACAAGGGGGAGCGTGGCGATGGCTGGGAGCGGCTTGCGCGCGCCTGAAACGAGGTCGAGTAGGTGCATGGGCATCTCGCCACGCTCGTCCGCGGCGACTATCGACCCGCGCACGGAGCCGAGGGGCACGAACCTGGCGCGGGTCCACGTGGCCCAGGCGCGCTGGGAGGGTGTCCACGCCTCCACGGAGACCTCGCGGTCGGGGCACACGATTAGGCGGCCGCGGTCGAGGGTGAGGTCGGCGCTGACATCCGTGGGGAGGAGCAACCAGGGGCAGTCGGGTCGCGGGCAGCCGCGGCGGGCGGTGAAGGTAGCCGCGGCGGTGCACCAGGAGCCGCAGACGGGAGGCGCGCGACGACGAGGTCAAGCAGGTCCTCGTGGAGCCCCGCTCAGTCGGCCATGGGGATCGTGCGAGACGTCGTCCTTGCGTCGGCCATGCTGCGTGCGTGTGTTCTGTTGTTGTGTGGTGTGTGTGTTAACGGGAAGTTAACAGAGATGCTAGGAAGCTATAACGGAGAGAGCTTTCAATGCTATTTTTCTAAAGCTGAATCTTTGGATGCTATTTTTCTAAACTCTGGTCCTTTCAATGGTATAGATCTAATTTTCCCTTTTTTTAACATGGGAGACTCAGTTACGAAATCACCCGACCAAATCTTTGGTCAACAGTGCTCCATCCGTTTCTAAATAAATGTCGCTTTTAGTTGAATTTGTAGAAAATACTTGTAACAGTTGTATCTCCAAATAAATTTATTTGAAAATAGATTCAACGATCTCTCTAACGATATTATTTTGTACCATAAATATAAATATTTTTTTACATATATTTAGTGAAAGTTGTTTCTCGGGAACAAAAACGATAATTATTTAGAGACGGAGGGAGTCCTTCGTCCAAGTTGAAAAGCTGTCTCTAACGGAATCAGCTCAAATCAGCTCACCGGACTGAGACCTGCCCCAAGCGCAGCTACAGAACGAGCAACTAGCAGCATGTTCGTTTCGCCGTAAACGATTATGGATTATTTACTGTTTGCTAGTTTGGTATGAAAAAAAAAATATTATTCTAGCTTATAATCCACAATTGTATACGAGCAAGTGAACATGCCGTAGATTACATGACCGGGGATTATACGCCACATCCCTAGAAACAAAATTACACATAAGTGGTCTTGAGCTCCCAAATGAGGCCGCTTGCCGAGCTCCGGTCCCACTCTGTTGAAGCCGCGGCCAGGATCAAGGTCATAGCCGGACTCACGTACTAGTATTCATAGCTGTACTACTAAATCCGTTAGTTCTAAATTACAGTTCGTTTGACTTTTTTATTTTAAATTTGACTACTCGTTTTATTTAAAAATTTTATGGTAAATATTACTTCTTTTATTGTGGCTTGTTTTATTAACAAAAGTTCTTCAAACATGACTTAAATTTGACTATATTTATATAAATTTTTTGAATAAGACAAACAGTTAAATTTGGAGTCAAAAAAATCAAACGAATTATAATTTAGAATGGAGAGAGTAGTATACAGCACGGCTCACGTGTAAAACGGGGGAAGGAATCTTACCCAATACATTTCCTATAAATCATAGCAAAGCTAAAATTCGAGACTAATGAAATACTCTATCCGTTTCAAATTATAAGTCGCTTTGACTTTTTTGGTTCATCTATTTTACTATGTATCTAAACATATTATTATATCTAAATGCATAGCAAAATGGATGTACTAAAAAAGTCAAAACGACTTATAATTTGAAGCAGAGGGAGTATATATCTTGACTGTATGTAGAATAAGGCACACGGCTACGTAGACATAATGTATAAATTTGTTTTTTTTTGGCTAAATTCCAATATATATATAAAATATTATAATTACAGGAAGCAAGTTAAAACATTGAAGGACAGGGGAGACATTTTGAGGAACAGGCAAGTCATGTAGATAATACATCATTTTTTTTATAAACAAACTCATTTCCAAAACACTTGCATCAAACACTATTTTCTAAATTAAACTAAAAGAACATGATGATTATGATGGATAATGGATGATAATCGAATATTCAGTGTAGAGAGAGCTCATGGAATGCGATGATGAATTATGGTGGGTCATGCTCTCTCAGCATGCGAGTATGAACATATAAGGACTACACCCCTCTCACTCATTATGTGTGTCATATGAAACCGTGTCACCATGAACTCGTTTGGGACGAGCCGAGTCTGGTACCCATGAATATTGTTATATACTCCCTATGGTAAGTGATGAGAGGCTTGGGTAATGAAATCCTCATTCAGGTGTCGATGAAGTACACCTAGGCGCATATATTAGCGCATGTGGAAAGATGTGGATGTATAATATATGGAAATGGGGAAAGTTCGATATTTTGGCTATGAGCCGCACCAAAGGAAGTGTGATGCAAAATTGGTTAGGGTAATCATGGGTAAGGTAAAGTGATACAAACCTGCGTAGGATTAGATCGTGAATTTACGTCATGTCTCTTGGAATGGAGGCTACGGGAGTCTATAGTTGGCTCTATCTCACTATATGGGTGATAATAGATTTGTTAACTTATTTTCTAAATATACACCTTTTTGATAAATGATCTAGTTGAGAATGGATATGACAAATGGCTAAGCATGTATTTGATTTGGTTTATTATATGCTTGCTGAGTACTTTGCACTTGCTCTTGCTATTAACCCTCCCCTGTTCAGATGAAAAGAGACAACTTGTGATGATACAATGTACCAAACACGCGATCCACATAAGTCATGGGAGAAATACAATATACACATAATTTCTAGTATGATGTGATGGAGTTGTTATTATAATTGTTATAGGTAATGTTTATTAAGTGTTTTTCCATTAAATATAACAAATTTTGTAAGATCCTAACTATTGTTCTATTGCAATGCTTTGACTTAGTGTCATTACACGAGAAGATATCGCTTTGTCGGGTAATAATTAATCTCTAAGCCGACATTTTTATCTTAGTAGTGAAGATGCAGGGTGTGACAGAACCGCCTAATCTAATGCCTCCCAGGTGTACTGTTTTTCATTAGACACTAAGTACTCCAGAGAGTGCACTAAATCATGCCATTCTGTCGAGCACACCCTAAGAGAAAACTCGAAATTCCACATTTTTCCGTCAGGATCATAAATGAGAGTATAAAGCTTACAACCTCTTTAGCCATTTCTTACATTGTTTAATACAATAGCGGAATTAAACATGTGATCAGAGTTTTAGCGGAAATAAAAATTCATACACTACAAGGTTAAAGCTACACGAGGAACATTTACATACAAGGAATAGTAACAGATTATAAGTTTTTCCTTTACAAAACATTTTAAAGAAAATTTTGAATAAACTCTACGTCAGCAACGTCAGAAAATGCTCGCTGAGCCCACCAGAAGGTTTCCACACACAAGTGTAGTTCAACCGTACATGTCGCCTACAACAGGGGGAATAAAACCTTGAGTACTCAATTGTACTCAGCAAGACTTACCCGACGAGAGAAAATCAAAGACTCCAAGAATATGCAAGGCTTTTTGGCTTGTTGGTTTATTGCCTTTGCAGAAAGTATTACTAATAGTGCATCCTTATGATCCAAGTTTTAAGCAGTTGTTTTTAGTTAATTAGCTAATCATTCTAGGTAAGCTCCTATGCTACTTTCGAGCACGTGAGTAAGCATTTAGAACCATTTTATCACCTTTCAAGTTATAGTTCTTACTACGGTGCTAGACCATAGTCAAGTCGATACCATTTCAGAGAAACAACGATTTGCGAATCAATGTATCCCAGCTGGGTACCCCGAAATACATGCCCTGCTTGCATCCTAGGCACAAACGGAACCAACTCGTCTCCCTCCTATCAAGGGGTCCAGGTCCCCGTCCAAACTTGGACTTCAAGCCTCCTACAGCTGAGACCCGGTCTCAGTATGGTGCTTAGACCTCCACCTAATACCCACCCCTAAAAGTCAATCCGAAAAGAGCCAGAACCCAAGACAAGAGAATGACAAGTCTTCCCGCTCCCATAAGCAAGTATGTGCTCAAGATAATAAGTCTATGACCTGACTACCATCCATAGCAACTAACGGTCCTCGATCAACACAGGCGGAACAAGTGCAATCCGAGCCTCACTCGAATGCCTAACCAAGTCCAGATCCAAAGTACCATTCCGCCCGGTCTCCAATTATCCTCCATATATATTCCATGTGATAGTAATATAATAACAACAATAATATCTTTCCTATCTCTCGTGAGTGACAGATAATCACTCGACTTCTATCGGATCCTGTAGCATAGCAATCTACACGATCCTATCATACTAGTAAGACTCATGGGATAAGGATATATGTATATGTAAGTGGGTTTCATTCAACTCCTCAAAACTTAATGCACAACATGAAAGAAAGTGTAGAATATTAGAGGTTATGCACCGGGGCTTGCCTGGGCAAGATGTAACCAAGGATTAGCATTCCATCATGGTGACACGATCATCGAGGCACCATCTCTTCTGTTTTCCTAGTCGACTCCATGACCCATCATTGTTCCTATTATGATATGCGTGGATGCAATACAGAAAACGTAATTAACCAACGACAACTGCAACTCTAAAAATACGATTACGCTCCGCAAGCTAACGAGCTAGCTCTAATGACTAACACACTAGGCTATGTATCCACATCGTCAAGTAAGGCTTTGTCTCCGAAAAAATGTTTTAGTTCTACAACCCCAAAGTGTTTTGACATTTTATTTATTAAATACATACTAGGGCTCATTTAACTACTTTAGCAAACTAATCCCTATGGAGCTACAAAAATTACAGTGAGCACCTAATAATGTTAGGAATTTTTTGTAAAAATCTCAGAGCCAACACTACTACCAATTCCTCACAATAATTCTTACAAGTTGATGTTTGAACAATATTAAGTATTTCAATTTAATTAGATTACTCTTGAAAATACTATGAAACCATGCGAATAAAATATACTAGCAGATAGATCATGATTTTAGGAACTGAACAAAATTGATTTCACAATTTTTGGTCAACTACACAAATTTCTATTGAATTTACAAGTTTATCTTAGAAACTAATTAGAAAATGCTTTAGAAAAAAGGGCCGGCAATAACCCATTCTAGCCCAGCAACCCAACGCGGGTCGCGGCCGCATGCGCATCGCGATAGCCCAGTGCGGCCCAAGGCCGGGACCCTCGCGCGCGCTCGTGTTTTGCAAAATAGGGCTCGGGTTTTTGGATAATCACGTGGGGCAACAGAGCACTATTACTATAGACTTACGCTTTGCATTAAAGACCCTAGAATGTGTTGCCTTTGCAACGGGGCGGTCCTCGAGGTACCTGCGCGCGGCGGCGTGGCACACCGGGCGGCAATGGCGGTTACACAGGGCAAGCTAGACCCACTATGATAGTAATAACGGGCCGACCACCATCGACGGCTAAACCCGCACGCATGGGTGGCAGTTAGGGACTCAACGGCACACTACCACGAGTGGCAGCGGCGAGCGGCTAACTGCGACGGTGGCGCGTCTGTTCTAATGAACCTATGTACGCTCAGCAGAGTAGAGGTGGCAGATAAGCATCAGTGGCTCACCGTGGTGCATGCCCCACTGACGGTTGAAGCAGGGGAGCGTTGTGGTGGTCTGGTCACGTGCACCCGCACCGCACGGCGGCGCTCCGAGCGTGGCACCGACGAGTCCACACTACGTCGTCGAGCATCTTGGCCAAAGTAATGCGAGCACCGGATGGAGAAAAGTCAAGGCGAGCTCAGGGTTACGCGTAATTGAATTGCTACCATTCCTACTTGCCTTACCTCCCAACCCACCGGTTCAGCGGCGCACAAGGCCGGCGGTGGCAAAAAATGCAAAATTGGTCGTAGGCGGGCAACGACTGGACTTGGTGGGAACGGGGTGCCTAGCTGACTCCCTTTGCTACCTGCTGACGTGAGGAATTGGACTGGGAAGCTTTGAGCTATAGGTTATGAAGGGGAAAGGATAGCGGTGCACCGCCACCGCCACGTTGCAAGGAACGGCCCTAGTAGAAATGGTCCGGCCATGACCCGATGAGGCACGACAACGGGGATATGACCACACGATTGAGTGGCGCGTCATTTAGCGCTTGGACGTAGCCATTGAAGGTGTGCCCGAGTATGACCACGCGCGCGCAGCAGCACGAGGTCATGATGTAGCAGGAGGCGGTGCGAGCAGGAGCGAGGTAGGTGAGGTGAGCGGCTATGAACGCGCGCTATAGGGCGGGGCAAGGTGATAGGAAAGGCAGAGTGCAGCCCTATGAGTGATTTGGCAGTATGTGTGCATGGCGCGGGGCAGTGGTGGCCAAGCCTGGCCTACCGCACAGCCGGTCGACCACCAGGGCTGGCCCATGGGACTCGGCCATGACGAGGCTAAGGCGTTGCGTGGCACCAAGCGACACGCGACAACGGCACGCGGACTGACCAGCGGCAGCCACCCGGCCATGGCCCGAGCTCGTCACCGGTAGCACACTCGTGCGCGTGGTGACCGCGGCCTCAGGTCAAGAAACTAGAAACGATGCTATGCACGCTTTTTAAAGCAGGCCTAAAACTGCTCATTGATTCGATGAAGGCTCAACCAATTCCATGATCCTAAGGTCAACACTACCAGCTAGCTAGCAAAGCAATCATCATCATCAGGGAGCAACCAGAGAGGGAGTGAGCGGAATGCCAACATGAGCTCCTCACGCTAAACGTCAGTTCGCGAATAGAGCGCCAATGACACGACTTTGATACGTTTTAACGAAGTTTGGGAAATTTTACGAAGGTATCGTGACACCCAACACCACTACCACTTAAGCCATGCTCAAGTACTCACCTAGAGGCAACCAACGGTACAAGAACATGAAGTCGGTGTTTAAACAATTTTGTTAGAATTTGAATGTCAAAACTGCATTGTCTATTATCATTTTTAGATTTAGAAAAGGGCAAGGCCTGGTTAGGACTAACAACCATTTGCGCTTTTGTCACAATTTTTAATGTCTTAACCTTATTAATTTCATCCAATAAACATTTCATGCAATAGTCCATACTTTATACTAAACCATAGGAGCAAAACATTTAAGCACCCTTTTACTATTTTGCTCAATATAAATCACCAAAAATGGCATTTGAAACATAAGTTCAATTTCTTGTCGATTCAACGAAACGTTCTAGTTTGAATTTTGGATTTGATTTTTGAGCTCCCAAAAACCCTAGTTAACAATACTCACTTCCGAAAAATTAAAGTTGTATTCTTATCTACACTATTTGCTCACCATTTTTACATAAACACTATACACAAGTTATATCTTGTTTTTGTTCGTAGAAATTGTTTCATGTGTGTTTTAAATTGTTAAAGTTCGAAAACTCGTTCGGCTTGATTTCTCCCAGGCCTTAACCTAGGCACTAAGCAAGTTCGTAACACCAGAGGTGTTACAATGTGCGAGGTATTTATACCCGTCCATCTTGTGCAAGAGAGCTCTCTTGCCATTCATATTAGTGCCATACCCCCACTGGAGTGCAAGGGGGAGTTCATGCCTAGTGGAGCAATTGAGATTTGCTAATTGCAAGATTAAGGACTTCCTAGTGCATAGGGAGTAGCAAGTGTGCATCTACCTTGCTCATTTGGCTTGTTTAGGTCAAGTCAGAGTTTGTGCTTGTTTCTCTTGGTGATCGGCATCACCTAGACGGCTTTGTGGTGATCTCTTGATGGAGCTTGTGAGAGACCCAACTCATGGTGTAACAGTTGTGGGCGATTAATCATGCCGGAGTGGCGAAGAATCAACCCATATAAAGCACTTGGTCCTTGCGTGGATCAAGGGGGAGCTATACCCTTGAGCGGGTGCTCCAACTAGAACTAGTGGGGAGTGCCGACTCTCCGATACCTCGAGTAAACACCATCATGTTTCTAACCCTTCTCCTTTACATTTGAGCATTTTACTTTCATGTATTTACATTACTAGAATTGTCGTGCTAGTACAGGGTTGGAACTAGGTTGTAAAACTTTGTGTTGTCGGATAGAAAACTCTATTAGGCACAAGAGGTGAAAGGGGTGAATTGTCATGCTAGTATAGGGTTAGAACGAGTACAAGTGGATCAGAGCTCAATAAAAGGGGATCAAATTCTTGAACAAGTGAAGCACGCAAGTAGGGGGAGCAAGCTCATGAATATTTGATTAATTGCATAAGTTTTAAATTTCTATATGCTTGTGTGCAAGTATTTGCTAGAACTAAGACTTGGATGATGATTCATTTAATGGTATATATATAGCCTAGTCTTAGTGTAGCAGGTGGTAACTAGAACCTTGTTTATAATGTTGATCTCATGTGGTATCTAGTTTCACTTGTTTCTAGCAAGGTTTGATGCTAAGGATGATTTGAAAAGTAATATACACGCTACAAAGGTACTCCCTCCGTCTCAGGATAGTAGGCGTAACTACTTTTTTTAAATTGTCCCAGGAAACAAGGCCCTGTACTCTTCGGCTCTGCATGCGCCGTTGCTCCACGTGCTTATTTAGGGCATGATTGTTTGCACTTTGGTGGGTTATCCAGGATGGAGGCCCTGTAAAGGCTCTTTGTAGGCAGGATGACATTGTGCACTTGGGTATGTTTGGTTGCAACTTATTCTAGGATACTGGATCACAATCATCTTGTTTGGTTGCCTGCTTGTACAGCTTTCATGAATGAACCAGTGATCCCAATTATGTTTGGTTTGCACGCATGGAATGAGTTGTGATCACCCATGTATCAATATGGTGAGCTTACCACCGTTTGTAGCACAACTAGAGAAAGCACATTATAGCCTTAGATTAAATTGCCTAGCCATTGCACTTGACCTTGGAGCATCAGCGAAAATTAAAACGATACAAGAGTATAAGCTCATACTTGTCTACCCTAAAGGTTTGCAGTACCTCACAAGGTCAAGGACATCAGCCCATTACATAGCAATTTGGAGTCATCACAAGCATTTCTTCCCACTGAAAACGATGAACAAGAGGAGTACCACCAACACAAAAGACTGAACCATGAAACAACAAATAAGCAAGGTGTTTTGGTAATGACCGGTGCAGGATGCTTCACTAGAACTTTATCTTCTTCACAACCCTTGAACTCCATGTATGATGCTACTGCCTCTTCTTCACTAGGGAAGCTCTTATAGCAACAGTTTGCAAAACCAGTTACCCGGGCATGGCATTTAGTCCAGGTTCCATAGACCCCACGTTTCGTGCCGCGGTAGACAACATACCAAGCTATGTGTCCTTTGAAACAACAAAGACAAACGAGTATAAAATGGTTTTCAAATGAAATAGTGGGAAACAAATTGGCCTCAGATAACATTTCATCCTCAACTGACCTTGAGCTTGGAGCATAAGAAACCAATTAGAATAAGAGAAAAGTTCTAGTACCTCACAACCTCAGGGTAATAAGGTTTTTGTAATCCATGGTAACATGGTAGGTTTGTTATCGTCATAGGCATCACAAGAATACCAAAGTTCCAGCAACCTCAACATGTCATGGAACCAGAAACAACACATGAGTGCGGCATTGAAAATCTTCGGTTTCGATGGGACCAAATCGATGATCTACAATATTGCACCAATGAGACTTATCAGTACACATGCCACAAATGCAACCACATTCCAACATCTAAGGTTACACTCTAGAAGATCCCCTATTGTGCCACATTTGTGCAGCCCATGCATCCCTCTGCTATGCCTAGGTGCCATTGTCAGGGACATGGTCTGGCTGTTAGGCATTGTCATTGTTATTAGGAGTCCAAGTGGATTTAGAAGGCACATGTTCATCCAGCCCATGCCTAAGGATCCAATTGTGCAGAATACAACAAGCCAGAACAAGTTTTACTTGGGTTTTGTAAGGGTGGAAAGGTTTGTTGTCTAGTATCCTGAACCTATTTTTCAAGGCACCAAAAGCCCTCTCAACGGTGACTCTAAGAGAGAAATGTCGTAGATTGAATAGCTCTCTTGGGTTTTGAGGTCTGTTTGAACCAAACTCCCTCAAGTGATACTGGTTGCACGAAATGGTGGCATGAACCCAGGCCTCATAGCATATCTAGCATCCACAAGATAAAATTTTCTTAAAAACGTCAACATAGGGATATGTTTTAGAAGTTTGCTTTAACAAATTGTAATTGGATTGGCTTGTTGTGGGTTTATATGGTACCTTGTGGGACTCTACGGGCGTCCACAATGGCAATTTACAAATAGCTAGCTAGAAGAGACATAGAAATAATAAAAAATGAACACTGTAGTGGAGAGTTATGTGAACTGTGAGAGAGGTGTTTCTGACAGATCGTGTTAGACTAGCTATTTGAGAGTCGCTAGCTATTTGATCTCTCTCTTTGATAGCCAATAGAATTCTTCCTATACTAGCTATTTGAGAACCACTGGGGATGCCCTAAGGCCATCAGGTCTTTCCAGAGCATCGAACAAGATTAAAGCATCATGTGCAAATCCCTCCCAACCAGCAAGAACATAGGTGAACCTAAGATCAAAGTCCACTGTAGCCAACACATTCTGTGTGATGGTGTGCTTCCTGCCTCTAAAGGCAGGTTGCATCTTCAAAGGCACTCTAGCTAAAACATGTGTGCCATTAGTAGCTCCTATGCAATCCTAGACGAACAAGCTATTTGGAACCATTGGGGACGCCCTAAGGCCATCAGGTCTTTCTAGAGCATCGGACAAAATTAAAGCATCATGTGCAGATCCCTCCCAACCAGCAAGAACATAGGTGAACCTCAGATCAAAGTCCACTACAACCAACACATTCTGTGTGATGGTGTGCTTCCTGCCTCTAAAGGTAGATTACATCTTCAGAGACACTCTAACTAAAACATGTGGGCCATCGGTAGCTCCTCTACAATCCTAGAAGAACAAAACAACAGGAGTGGTGACAAATTGGCACCCGAGTAGTACTTGCATGCATCTCACCCGAGTAGTACTTGCATGCATCTCCCGTGACTACCACCTCCCCTCTCTCTCTCTCTCTCGCCCTTTCCTTGCATGTGGTGGTGATGGAAGAAATCGCGCCGGAGAAGACTTAAGGACAGGCGCGAAGCAGAAGATCGCGATCATGAGTGCCTGAGATCAAATTTCCACAAGGTTGGGCTTCTTATTGGGAGTCCCTGTGGCGGAGGCGTCGAAGCACGTCGACTGAATAATTCAATGTGACATTTGACTAGAAAAAATTTCTTGTTGCTTCTCGAATAATTTTTCTCTATATATTTTGTTTCTCCTCATACAATTGGAAAATTAAATTCATTTTTATGATTATATAATATACTAGAAAAAATACATGTGCGTTGCAACGGATAGTTATTTTCATTCTTATTAAGATGTTAACATCTTTCTCATAGTTCTTGTATCTTTGCATCCGTCGACGACAATACGTATACCCTTGATGCACCTACAAACACACTATTTAGTTGTTCACCTTCACCAGAGTAGTCATGTACGGGTAGGTCTCTATTACGCGCGCTAGCAGCTTCATTGATGGCGGCTCAATGTTCGTCGTCTTTCTTAGCGTACAACAAATCTGCCTCTTCTTGTGTATCAGTTATTTTTTATTTATATTTAGTTGAACAGGTTTGGAACAGGAGAAAAAAAAAGCAACGAAATTAGCAAAAAGAAGACATCCGAATAGAAAAAGAGAATGGAGAAGAAATAGCATATATAGACAATGGATGGTACCCCTATGCAAGATGGATGAGGACTCACGTACGGTACCCGTGTGCGTGACGGACAACTCTCTCTCTCTCTCTTGCTCCTAACAGAAATTAGAACATTCACGTGGAAAAAACAGACAAAGAAAAAGATAAAAAAACAAAAATAAAAAGACCAAAAATAATAAGATAAGGTTGCCTAATTTCTGCTTGTTCCTTTTCTATCTGGATTAGGATTAGGATTCCTATTCAACTTGCTTAGGATCCGAGAATATATTTAGAAAAGGATTCCTAGCTATCGAAGTTATTTTAAGAACGTGTGCCAAGCTGTTGTCATATAAATCAAGAGAGTTTTAAAAATAGATAGACGGCTTCCATATTCACAGAGTTAGTTAGGGGACGATGGACCGAAGAAAATGGCCAAAATTTTTGTTTCTTTATTATTAAGTATAGATGACATATATAATGCATAAATTGCAATGTTTAGTATGGACCTTTTTTTTGTTATTTTCTTATGTCAGGAGCATCCAAGCAAGGGAGGTAGACTGCATGAAAAAAATCTTAAACACAAATTTAAATAGCGGTAGATGAAGCAATTTAAATATTTCAAGGAAGTAAAATGATTCAAAATTTTGTTAATGGATCAAGGGACAAAGAGATTTTTTTTATAAGGTAGAGACAAAGAGATTATTCAGGTACTAAAATATAATTTTTTAGACAAGGATTTCTTTGGAACCTATGATTCTAAAAAAACACATAGATAGGAAAAACAAAGGATTGGATCTAATGAAAATGGAAAACACAAGGAAAATTATAGAAACAACCGAACAAATGGTTAGCAAGAGACAGACACAAAGAGAAGTTTCTAGAGGTTGGGCCACTTGTTAGGAATCCTATAAAATTCTATGAAACAAGTCACTAAATAGAAATTTCATAGGAATTTAACAGCCGCGTTCATGTGTTCCAAATGGCTCTTTATCTTTTAAGGAAAAAGTTCTTAAGGATTAGAATTCTCCAAAATGCCATTGAGAATCCTACTATCCAAAGGAGTCCTAAAGGCAGTTTTTTGTGAGGTGTGCACTGACCATTCATTATATCAATTAATGAAATACGTTAAGTTCGTTTTATTGTTGAATTCCACCTTAATAAAATGCGTGCATTGCAGGCACGTTAAAATGAAATCAGCCACCAGTAAATAGTGAATGTGGAGATTGTGTAGGACACGGGAAACAATTTATTTCTTAGATTTTACATACTGTTTTACGTCCGTGACTACTGGCTACTTTATTTACATTGGAGTATAATCCTACACGGCTACACTCTTTTATCTTCTCTATTTCTGAGGGATTATGATCCTACTTAGACTGTCTCCAATAACTATTACCCAAAATACAAGATCCATTCCACATTTGGGTAGCGCTACAGGCAAAGGGTTCAATATCCTTTTTTTTTTTCTTCTCCAACAACAAGACCTAAAAAAGAACCCTTTCTGCAAATGGATCTCCATAAGAGAGGATACTCAAATTTGGGTTATACCTCTCCTGACACCTAAAATGGGTCTTCCATATATGTACTCTTTTAGAGGCTATAGGTATTGTGTTGGAGAGGTATTTTGAGTTTGTGTCTCCTGACGAGTCTCCGGTTGGAGACAGACTTACAATACAACCGTTCCTAGCTGCGTTGCAGCTGAACTGCTTCGTTGTCACTAAATCTCACGCTACATCACGTCAGGGGGACAGCCTTCGTCACAATGCAACCAAAGGCGTCGCAGATCGTTTGTCCAAGCTTGCAAGATCATCGGCGATCGGTCTCGTCCCAAAGATCTGATCCATCTTGAGCACACCCAGGTCACTGCAGATCCTCTCACAGAGCTGCAGACACATTTCAGGAAGCAGGATCACTTAGTCATTTGAACTGTTGATGTTTGTTCGGTTATGAAGTCATGACAGTGACAAGTGCAGCTGTTAGTAGCTGTTTTTACCTGTCTGTACAATGCAGGATCACCATGGGACTTCGTGAGCTCTACGACGTACAAAGAGGGGCTAAGCTCAAATACCTGGGATCACAAATAGCACAACACTTCATTGTTAGCCGACCTGTAAGAGCCTTTTCCTGACAACAGGGGTGCAGTTTGTTGCACTTTACCTCGGTCCAGACTAGAAACGACACAGGATTCTTTTGATTCACTGATCCGTTGCAGTTTCGCGTCAACTTAAGCTGAAAAATCACACACATCAACGTTCAATGTAATGTCAGTATGTTTATAGTGTTGTGGTTGATGGAAAGTCTGTACTGACCTTACTGTGGCCTCTGTGAACATGGAAGCCCATTTCACTTGCAGAATTTTCGATCTTGTCAAACAAATCCTCAGGTGGGTGTGTTGATGTGAACCTGATCTTCCTTAGAGACACGTCCTGCAGCAAGTTAAAAAAATTACTCTGAGCTCATGAGGTAGAATTCAGTGTGTGTATCATCATTACTGGAGTTGTGAGGATGAAACTTCTTTTTTAGCCTTTCAGATTAAATTGTTTTGAGCAAGGCAATCACTGTGCTGGAAAAAAAAATCCAAGATGTTTTCCATACCTCTTCCTCAAAAAAACCTGAAAGATCTAGGGATGATGCCATTCCAATCAACTGAAACGCGTTGATCTGATGAGTAGTTTTATCCTCAGGTGCTTCACTGATTTTCTTCAGGTGGAAAAAAAGGGAAACCGTATGAATGATGTGTGTTTACTTTCACGACATACATACTCCTACTCTCCAGGCAGTTTGTCCATATGTATGTACCTCTTTGACCTGATGAGCTATATAAAGCTCTGAATCTTCATCATCGTTGTCGTACGGAAGAGCAGGTACATAGTCCTCCAGGAACCATTCGTGTGCCTTGATCTCTGCCATGGTGATCCGCTTCATCGGGTTGGGTTCAAGAATCCTCCGAAGAAGATTTTGTACACCAGGAGAAAGCCACTCTGGGATCTGAGTATCACCCTTAAAAATCTAGACCCAGCAAGGTAAAAAGTAGCATAATTAAAACGGTATCAGAGAAGTACTGGAACTGAACTATAAAGATCCACTTCACTTTTATCTGAATGAGTACCTTCTGATAAAGAACAACGATGTTTCGATCATCAAACGGAAGATATCCCACGAGCATTATATAAAGAATCACTCCACAAGACCAGATATCCGATAATGATCCATCGTATCCTCTGTTCTGCAGAACCTGCAGGCATTTGGCACAGGAAGTTAACAACTGTACAACAGGAGTTGTTTGGCCAGGGAGTAGTCAGGCTTTCACCTCAGGGGCAATGTAATTGGGGCTACCACAGGTTGTATGCAGCAATCCATCATTCTGAAAGTAAGATATCATGCAATACGGTGAGCGATCAACTTGCGGAAATCATTTGAGAGAACCCAGTTTAAAGAACTACTACATCATACCCCAAGATGTTGCGGTAAAGCACTGAGACCAAAATCAGAGATCTTGATGTTTCCTTTTCGGTCAACAAGAACGTTCTCAGGCTGTAACAATGGAGCCGGTTAGAAAAACAAGGTCACAAAATTGATAGGAGTTGCATCACGTGAACAGAATGAGAAACATTTGGCACCTTGAGGTCTCTATGATAGACGCCCTTCTCGTGGCAATAGCTGACACCATCAATCAGCTGCTGAAAGAGCCTCCTTGCTTCTTGCTCCGGGAGTTTTCCCTTACTGGCCTGTTCAGTTGCAGCAAAGAAAGCAACAGGGGGAATAAGATGCCTATTATAGAAGTAACGGCATCGGAAAAGGAATCTATCCTGAACACGGGAGGTAGAACGAATGGATGGGAAGAATAGAAAGAGTCTCATTCGTGGGCTTACAATCCTGTCGAACAGTTCGCCCCCATTGACGAACTCAAGCACCATGTAAATCTTGGTCTTGCTAGCAGCGATCTGAATCAGGAGGTAGTAGTAAATATATGATCAGGAACATCACCATATCATAGATTAACAAGTTGGGTTCTAAAGGCATGCGCATCAGGAAATCCCATTGGAAAACTAGAGGATTCTATTCCACTTCCGGAGGAAAGAAAAATGGGGCCACGGATGGGGTAAAGACAGGGGAACTGCTACGGCTAGTCGGCACTAAATGTCGCAGTCACCGATAGCAACGCATGGCATGCAAGCTACGGCGTTGCAAGACGGGATCACAGACGAAGGCCCCATACCAGATACACTCGTTGCAAGCCGGATCATATGACTTTCTGAAAAGATCATTCTTTCCAGAAACCAACAAAGATGCAGAAACGGCCGGAGTTAAGAGATGAAATAACAAGGTAGATCTCGTTTTCATTCCGAACAAGCAATCGCTGTCACTGCTGACTACTGAGGCGAGGGCGCCAGGCCGTTCACCTCAGCCTCACATGCAGATGCAGGTAGAAGAAGCTGGGGGGGGGGGGGGGGGGGGGGGGGGGGGGGGGGGGCGGGGGGGCCACGGCGGTAGTGGGCATCGTGGTTTTTTTTTTCGTATATGTAGGGCACGTTGGTTTCTACATTAGCTCTTAAAATTCCTGTAACATCGAATATTTAGACACATGCGTAGAGTATTAAATATAGAATAATTACAAAACTAATTGCATAATTTGCGATTAATTTGCGAGACGAATCTTTTAAGCCTAATTAGTCCATGATTTGACAACGTGGTGCTACAGTAAACATATACTAATAACGGATTAGTTAGGCTTAAAAAATTTGTCTCGCAAATTAGGCTCTATCTATGTAATTGGTTTTGTAATTAATCTATATTTAATGCTCCTTATTAAATATTCGATGTGACGTGAATTCAGGAGAGACCGAACAACCAAACACCCCCGTATATCATCGTGTTGGGTACTTGGGTCGTGCCAATAATTGGTGGACCCGGAGCAGCGCGACATGGAGCACCGTGTCCACCAGCTCAGCTTCTTTTCTCGGAGCGACACGCTATGGGCTAGGCCAAGGCGGACCCACATGCCTGTCTCTGCCGTGTGCATGGGTATGGGCCCATGCGTAGGGAGAATATACCAGTAGTATTATTTTGACTACTCCCTCCTTCCAAAATACAGTACTACAGTAGTTAGTATTAATATTTTTGGTTTAACAAAAAATATAATAGTTATAATACTAATAAGTATCATTAGGTTAACCATGGGATATACTTTACCAATAAATTTATTTGGTGTACTATTTCGTTGTATATGAATTAAATTCTAAAAAGACCGTGTAGTTATTTTGAGACAGAGAGAAAGGCTTTGAAAATTTTAGTTTAAATCGAACTACTAAAATATTTGTAAATCTTGATTTATCAGTCTCGAGATGTACCTGCTCAATCTTTCGTTAATAGAGTGTACAGGTTGTGTAGTACCGATTACTCCCTTCGTCCCTAAATAACTGTCACTGTTGGTGTGCGTGCCACAAGTTTGACTCGATTTAAAGAAAATACGTGCAACATTTATATCTCCAAATAAATTTATTAGAAAACTAGATTAAAAAATCTTTCCAATGAATTATATACCATAAATATGAATATTTTTTAATATATATTTAGTCAAAGTTGTTTGTCTGAAACGAAAACGACTGATATTTAGGGACATAGGGTGAGGCATCTCGTGCACATATTTTTATTACTAAAATCAGAGGAAAATACAATTATGATGGAAACACAGTTACATTTCATAGAAAAACTGATTACAATCCTAGTACAAGATAAAACGCATAGGTAAAAATATAAAATCGTGCAGGTAAACTATACCCCGCTTTGAAATGCGCAAATTTAACATATTACCTACGCTTTCCCTTGAAAATAAACAGATTTCTATGAAACTTGTGTACAGTTTTCACGTTCCAAACTCCGTAGCGGTGAAAATGGTGCGTGTGACGGTGGTACACCGTGCACGTGCGGTAGATCAAGACAAGTGAACCAATAGAGGGGGCAGCGGCAAGTGGGCAAGTTGCAGCTGTGGCCAGGCAAATCGAGGAATCACGGCCAACAGGCACTTACGATGAGCTGGTCTTGTTTATGAGTGTATTTTTTCAGTTAACCAATAATATTACACTAAAGGAAAAAGTTTACTTGAACCCCTAACTATCATACTTGGTCTACTTCATCCCCTTAACTATGAAACCGTCTGTTTTACCCCCCTGAACTTTCCAAAACCGTCTATTTTACCTCTGGGCGGTTTTTCAGCGGCTGTTTTGCTACAGTAACAGCATGTTGCTACAGTACCGGTGCTTTTGAATTTCCTTTTTTTTTATTTATTTTCGATGAATTTTTGAAAAATCATAGTAAATCATAGAAAAATAATAAAATGAAAAATCTAATTTTATTGGACTCCGCATGAGTAGATCTACACAGTGAATATATAATACGGTATGCTTTAGTACAATTTTTTTTGTAGCTTTAGATTAATTGGAAAATCTAATTTTGTCTGTAATTAATTGGAATAATTCATAGTTGCAGCTTCTATGGTCCAATTGTGGTGAAATTTTTATGGTACGCTAATTATTGTATGCTTGAACTATAGTAAAAATTTCGTATTCATTGAACTATGTATAACTTAGTTATAGATAAATTCTAATTAATTACAGATAAAATTAGATTTTCCAATTAATCTAAAGCTAAAAAAAATTTGTACTAAAGCATACCGTATTATATATTCACTGTGTAGATCTACTCATCTGTAGTCTAATAAAATTAGATTTTTTATTTTATGATTTTTCTATGATTTTTCAAAAATTCACCGAAAATAAAAAAATTCAAAACCACCGGTACTGTAGCAAATCCGCCGTTACTATAGCAAACCCGCCGTTACTGTAGCACAACCACCGCTGAAAACCGCCCAGAGGTAGAATAGACGGTTTTGAAAAGTTCAGGGGGTAAAATAGACGGTTTCATAGTTGAGGGGATGAAGTAGATCAAGTATAATAGTTGAGGGTCAAGTAGACTTTTTCCTTACACTAAATAATCGTCAACGATACTTTCAGCCCTGAATTAATCACCGTCGATGTCAATAGTACTTTAAGTCAGCCAAACAAGCCGATCAAACTGCAGTCAGAAATGAGTGGAAAATTTGGAGAAGGGAATCAAGAAAGTACCAGTGCGTTTGAACACGCAACATAATCTATGGTTATCCTTGCAAGTAAAAGTAATTAATGCGGCTGCAAATTACGCGCGCATCTAGTAAATACGGAGTAGCTTCTGGAAGAAAATCCCATTTTTCATTCCCGGAGGAGAAACGCTCAGCTCGGAAGTGGGAACTGAACCGAATCATCTAGAGATGGAAGAAGAAAACCCGAATCGACGAGCTGAGGAGCAGGCAGGGGGTGGGAGAGGGTGACGGACGGACGGACCTCGTGGAGGCGGACGACGTTGGGGTGCGCGAGCAGCTTGAGCGTGGCGATCTCGCGGCGTATCTGGTCGTCGACGCGCTGCGACTCGACGCGTGCGCGGTCCAGGATCTTGACGGCGAACTGCGCGCCGCTGCCGCGGTGCCGCGCCTGCTTCACCTTCCCGAAGTTGCCCTCCCCGAGCGTCCGCCCGAGCTCGTACGCGCCCAGCAGCCCGCGCGCGCCGCCGCGGCTCACCATGTCCGGCGGCCGGTCGGGATCGGACTCGAGCCGCCTCCGCGGACACCTCGCCCGCCGGGATTCCTGGACCTCGATACTTCCGTCCGACGGTTGGAATACAGGGCAGGGAATCTCTGGAATGGTCGATCAGTTGATCTCTGGAATGGTGGAATACAGGGCAGGGAATCTGCCGCGCCGCGCGCCGGGCGGGTCGGAGGTCGGAGGTGGAGCCGTGGAGGGGAGGCGGGGAAGGGGATTGGGAAACGGAGACCCCATCGTACTTATAGCTCCTGCAGGTTGCAGCCGTCGTGCACTCGTGCTCGCTCCTCTTCTCTGCGTTTTTTTTTGGGGTTCCCCATCCACTCCACTTGTGCAGTTGCGCGATGTGCACCCAAGGACATGCCAATGCGGCCATGCCTCACTTCTGTATCTGAGTATTTTTCTTTTTGAAATATTATTGCATTACAGTGCATCTCCTTGTACTCCGTCCATCCCAAAATAAGTTTACATCTCACACCTTGAGAAGTCAAATATCCTCAAGTTTAACTAGACTTTTAAAAAATAAATTTTAATATTTATATCTTTAAATAGATTTACTATAAAAATATATGATGTGATTCATCTGATGATGTTTATTTGGGATCACATTCGTTCACGGTGCATGTGCCCATCCACATAGGAAACTTTTCTAGACCTAATGTGCCTCTCAAACTTGGATGGAGGGAGTATTAGGGAGGATAGATAGAATCGGGCTCCACACCGTATGTACTTGGATAAGGTACTCTAACTTGTAGAGGCATGAGAAAGGTTGAATGTGTCAAATCCCTAGCTATCGTACGGTTGTGAGTGATGTAATACGAAGGAACTTTTCGCTCTTTAATATCAATATATAGGTTTTTGCTTCATCGATAGAGGTCCTCCTATACCCGCGCGCATCAAGAGAGACAGAGAGAGAGAGTCATTGGATTTCTAAGATTTATTGGTCCAATCCCATGGTCTTATAGGCAGGTTCAATACGGTACTCCCTCTGTCAAAGAATGCAATTCTCGCATTCGAGAAACTAAATACTTTGGTTCGGCCAAACCAGACAACCTTCATCAGAGGTCACTGCATACATGACAATTTTCAGCTTGTGCACCTCGCCTGTAAGGCGATTCATGAAAAACGTGTTCCCTGTGTCCTGCTCAAGATTGATATAGCCAAGGCTTTTGACTCAGTTGCATGGAACTTCTTGCTCGAGGTGCTGGTGCATTTGGGCTTCGGCCAACGGTGGAGGGACTGGGTCTCCAGCATGCTGTCAACTGCTAGCACAAAAATACTTCTGAATGGTAGGCCTAGGAGAAGAATATGCCATGCGAGGGGACTACGCCAGGGTGATCCACTGTCACTGATGCTTTTTGTGCTCATCATGGAGGTTCTGTTCTCAACCATCTGATCTGCTAGCTGGATGTCCAGGGTTTCTTGTCACCCTTGGGGGTCGCTGTGCTGCCTTTCAGGGT